>NC_092785.1:62804755-63042482 GCF_047496795.1 Chiloscyllium punctatum | reverse complement strand
GATTGAGGGGGTCAAGGAGAGAGAGAGAGAGAGAGATTGAGGGGGTCAAGGAGAGAGAGAGAGAGAGAGAGATTGAGGGGGTCAAGGAGAGAGAGAGAGAGAGATTGAGGGGGTCAAGAGAGAGAGAGAGAGATTGAGGGGGTCAAGGAGAGAGAGAGAGAGAGAGATTGAGGGGGTCAAGGAGAGAGAGAGAGAGAGATTGAGGGGGTCAAGGAGAGAGAGAGAGAGATTGAGGGGGTCAAGGAGAGAGAGAGAGAGAGAGAGATTGAGGGGGTCAAGAGAGAGAGAGAGAGAGATTGAGGGGGTCAAGGAGAGAGAGAGAGATTGAGGGGGTCAAGGAGAGAGAGAGAGAGAGATTGAGGGGGTCAAGGAGAGAGAGAGAGAGATTGAGGGGGTCAAGGAGAGAGAGAGAGATTGAGGGGGTCAAGGAGAGAGAGAGAGAGAGAGATTGAGGGGGTCAAGGAGAGAGAGAGAGAGAGATTGAGGGGGTCAAGGAGAGAGAGAGAGAGAGAGAGATTGAGGGGGTCAAGGAGAGAGAGAGAGAGAGATTGAGGGGGTCAAGGAGAGAGAGAGAGAGAGATTGAGGGGGTCAAGGAGAGAGAGAGAGAGAGAGATTGAGGGGGTCAAGGAGAGAGAGAGAGAGAGATTGAGGGGGTCAAGGAGAGAGAGAGAGAGATTGAGGGGGTCAAGGAGAGAGAGAGAGAGAGATTGAGGGGGTCAAGGAGAGAGAGAGAGAGAGATTGAGGGGGTCAAGGAGAGAGAGAGAGAGATTGAGGGGGTCAAGGAGAGAGAGAGAGAGAGAGATTGAGGGGGTCAAGGAGAGAGAGAGAGAGAGAGATTGAGGGGGTCAAGGAGAGAGAGAGAGAGAGAGATTGAGGGGGGTCAAGGAGAGAGAGAGAGAGAGAGATTGAGGGGGGTCAAG
Organism: Chiloscyllium punctatum; assembly: GCF_047496795.1. Taxonomy (NCBI): domain Eukaryota; kingdom Metazoa; phylum Chordata; class Chondrichthyes; order Orectolobiformes; family Hemiscylliidae; genus Chiloscyllium; species Chiloscyllium punctatum. Next base: position 63,041,560 of record NC_092785.1, on the reverse strand, counting down.
GAGAGAGAGAGAGAGAGAGATTGAGGGGGTCAAGGAGAGAGAGAGAGAGAGAGATTGAGGGGGTCAAGGAGAGAGAGAGAGAGATTGAGGGGGTCAAGGAGAGAGAGAGAGAGAGATTGAGGGGGTCAAGGAGAGAGAGAGAGAGAGAGAGATTGAGGGGGTCAAGGAGAGAGAGAGAGAGATTGAGGGGGTCAAGGAGAGAGAGAGAGAGATTGAGGGGGTCAAGGAGAGAGAGAGATTGAGGGGGTCAAGAGAGAGAGAGAGATTGAGGGGGTCAAGGAGAGAGAGAGAGAGAGAGATTGAGGGGGTCAAGAGAGAGAGAGAGAGATTGAGGGGGTCAAGGAGAGAGAGAGAGAGATTGAGGGGGTCAAGGAGAGAGAGAGAGAGAGAGATTGAGGGGGTCAAGGAGAGAGAGAGATTGAGGGGGTCAAGGAGAGAGAGAGAGAGAGAGATTGAGGGGGTCAAGGAGAGAGAGAGAGAGAGAGATTGAGGGGTCAAGGAGAGAGAGAGAGAGAGATTGAGGGGGTCAAGGAGAGAGAGAGAGAGAGAGAGAGATTGAGGGGGTCAAGGAGAGAGAGAGAGAGAGAGATTGAGGGGGTCAAGGAGAGAGAGAGAGATTGAGGGGGTCAAGGAGAGAGAGAGAGAGAGATTGAGGGGGTCAAGGAGAGAGAGAGAGAGAGAGAGATTGAGGGGGTCAAGGAGAGAGAGAGAGAGATTGAGGGGGTCAAGGAGAGAGAGAGAGAGAGAGATTGAGGGGGTCAAGGAGAGAGAGAGATTGAGGGGGTCAAGGAGAGAGAGAGAGAGAGAGATTGAGGGGGTCAAGGAGAGAGAGAGAGAGAGAGAGATTGAGGGGGTCAAGGAGAGAGAGAGAGATTGAGGGGGTCAAGGAGAGAGAGAGAGATTGAGGGGGTCAAGGAGAGAGAGAGAGAGAGAGATTGAGGGGGTCAAGGAGAGAGAGAGAGATTGAGGGGGTCAAGGAGAGAGAGAGAGAGAGAGAGATTGAGGGGGTCAAGGAGAGAGAGAGAGAGAGAGAGATTGAGGGGGTCAAGGAGAGAGAGAGAGAGAGATTGAGGGGGTCAAGGAGAGAGAGAGAGAGAGAGAGAGAGAGATTGAGGGGGTCAAGGAGAGAGAGAGAGAGATTGAGGGGGTCAAGGAGAGAGAGAGAGATTGAGGGGGTCAAGGAGAGAGAGAGAGATTGAGGGGGTCAAGGAGAGAGAGAGAGAGAGAGATTGAGGGGGTCAAGGAGAGAGAGAGAGAGAGAGAGAGATTGAGGGGGTCAAGGAGAGAGAGAGAGAGAGAGAGAGAGATTGAGGGGGTCAAGGAGAGAGAGAGAGAGAGATTGAGGGGGTCAAGGAGAGAGAGAGAGATTGAGGGGGTCAAGGAGAGAGAGAGAGATTGAGGGGGTCAAGGAGAGAGAGAGAGAGAGAGAGAGAGATTGAGGGGGTCAAGGAGAGAGAGAGAGAGAGAGAGAGATTGAGGGGGTCAAGGAGAGAGAGAGAGAGAGAGAGAGAGAGAGAGATTGAGGGGGGTCAAGGAGAGAGAGAGAGAGAGAGATTGAGGGGGGGTCAAGGAGAGAGAGAGAGAGAGAGAGATTGAGGGGGTCAAGGAGAGAGAGAGAGAGAGAGAGAGAGATTGAGGGGGTCAAGGAGAGAGAGAGAGAGAGAGAGAGATTGAGGGGGTCAAGGAGAGAGAGAGAGAGAGAGGAGAAGAGAGAGAGAGAGATTGAGGGGGTCAAGGAGAGAGAGAGAGAGAGAGATTGAGGGGGTCAAGGAGAGAGAGAGAGAGAGAGATTGAGGGGGTCAAGGAGAGAGAGAGAGAGAGATTGAGGGGGTCAAGGAGAGAGAGAGAGAGAGAGATTGAGGGGGTCAAGGAGAGAGAGAGAGAGAGAGATTGAGGGGGTCAAGGAGAGAGAGAGATTGAGGGGGTCAAGGAGAGAGAGAGAGAGAGAGAGATTGAGGGGGTCAAGGAGAGAGAGAGAGAGAGAGAGATTGAGGGGGTCAGAGAGAGAGAGAGAGAGAGAGAGAGAGAGAGAGAGATTGAGGGGGTCAAGGAGAGAGAGAGAGAGATTGAGGGGGTCAAGGAGAGAGAGAGAGAGAGATTGAGGGGGTCAAGGAGAGAGAGAGAGAGAGAGAGAGAGATTGAGGGGGTCAAGGAGAGAGAGAGAGAGAGAGAGAGATTGAGGGGGTCAAGGAGAGAGAGAGAGAGAGAGAGAGAGAGAGAGATTGAGGGGGTCAAGGAGAGGGAGAGAGAGAGATGGGGGGGGTCAAGGAGAGAGAGAGAGAGAGAGAGATTGAGGGGGTCAAGGAGAGAGAGAGAGAGAGAGAGAGAGATTGAGGGGGTCAAGGAGAGAGAGAGAGAGAGAGAGAGATTGAGGGGGTCAAGGAGAGAGAGAGAGAGAGAGAGAGAGAGAGAGAGAGATTGAGGGGGTCAAGGAGAGAGAGAGAGAGAGAGATTGAGGGGGTCAAGGAGAGAGAGAGAGAGAGAGATTGAGGGGGTCAAGGAGAGAGAGAGAGAGAGAGATTGAGGGGGTCAAGGAGAGAGAGAGAGAGAGAGATTGAGGGGGTCAAGGAGAGAGAGAGAGAGAGAGATTGAGGGGGTCAAGGAGAGAGAGAGAGAGAGAGATTGAGGGGGTCAAGGAGAGAGAGAGATTGAGGGGGTCAAGGAGAGAGAGAGAGAGAGAGAGATTGAGGGGGTCAAGGAGAGAGAGAGAGAGAGAGATTGAGGGGGTCAGAGAGAGAGAGAGAGAGAGAGAGAGAGAGAGAGAGATTGAGGGGGTCAAGGAGAGAGAGAGAGAGATTGAGGGGGTCAAGGAGAGAGAGAGAGATTGAGGGGGTCAAGGAGAGAGAGAGAGAGAGATTGAGGGGGTCAAGGAGAGAGAGAGAGAGAGAGAGAGAGAGAGGGGGTCAAGGAGAGAGAGAGAGAGAGAGAGAGATTGAGGGGGTCAAGGAGAGAGAGAGATTGAGGGGGTCAAGGAGAGAGAGAGAGAGAGAGATTGAGGGGGTCAAGGAGAGAGAGAGAGAGAGAGAGATTGAGGGGGTCAAGGAGAGAGAGAGAGAGAGAGAGATTGAGGGGGTCAAGGAGAGAGAGAGATAGAGAGAGAGAGAGAGAGAGAGAGAGAGAGGGGGGGGGTGGGTCAAGGGGAGAGAGAGAGAGAGAGAGAGAGGGGGGGGGGGGTCAAGGAGAGAGAGAGAGAGAGAGAGAGAGAGAGAGAGAGAGAGAGAGAGGGGTAAAGGAGAGAGAGATTGAGGGGGTCAAGGAGAGTGAGAGAGAGAGATTGAGGGGGTCAAGGAGAGAGAGAGAGAGAGAGAGAGAGAGATTGAGGGGGTCAAGGAGAGAGAGAGAGAGAGAGATTGAGGGGGTCAAGGAGAGAGAGAGATAGAGAGAGAGAGAGAGAGAGAGAGAGAGAGAGAGGGGGGGTGGGTCAAGGGGAGAGAGAGAGAGAGAGAGAGAGAGGTGGGGGGGTCAAGGAGAGAGAGAGAGAGAGAGAGAGAGAGGGGTAAAGAGAGAGAGAGATTGAGGGGGTCAAGGAGAGTGAGAGAGAGAGATTGAGGGGGTCAAGGAGAGAGAGAGAGAGATTGAGGGGGTCAAGGAGAGAGAGAGAGAGAGATTGAGGGGGTCAAGGAGAGAGAGAGAGAGAGATTGAGGGGGTCAAGGAGAGAGAGAGAGAGATTGAGGGGGTCAAGGAGAGAGAGAGAGAGAGATTGAGGGGGTCAAGGAGAGAGAGAGAGAGAGAGAGAGAGAGGGGGTCAAGGAGAGAGAGAGAGAGAGAGATTGAGGGGGTCAAGGAGAGAGAGAGATTGAGGGGGTCAAGGAGAGAGAGAGAGAGAGAGATTGAGGGGGTCAAGGACAGAGAGAGAGAGAGAGAGAGATTGAGGGGGTCAAGGAGAGAGAGAGAGAGAGATTGAGGGGGTCAAGGAGAGAGAGAGATAGAGAGAGAGAGAGAGAGAGAGAGAGAGAGAGAGAGGGGGCGGTGGGTCAAGGGGAGAGTGAGAGAGAGAGAGAGAGGGGGGGGGTCAAGGAGAGAGAGAGAGAGAGAGAGAGAGAGAGGGGTAAAGGAGAGAGAGATTGAGGGGGTCAAGGAGAGTGAGAGAGATTGAGGGGGTCAAGGAGAGAGAGAGAGAGAGATTGAGGGGGTCAAGGAGAGAGAGAGAGAGAGAGATTGAGGGGGTCAAGGAGAGAGAGAGAGAGAGATTGAGGGGGTCAAGGAGAGAGAGAGAGATTGAGGGGGTCAAGGAGAGAGAGAGAGAGAGAGAGAGGGGGTCAAGGAGAGAGAGAGAGAGAGAGATTGAGGGGGTCAAGGAGACAGAGAGAGAGATTGAGGGGGTCATGGAGAGAGAGAGAGAGAGATTGAGGGGGTCAAGGAGAGAGAGAGAGAGAGAGATTGAGGGGGTCAAGGAGAGAGAGAGAGAGAGAGATTGAGGGGGTCAAGGAGAGAGAGAGAGAGAGAGATTGAGGGGGTCAAGGAGAGAGAGAGAGAGAGAGAGATTGAGGGGGTCAAGGAGAGAGAGAGAGAGAGAGATTGAGGGGGTCAAGGAGAGAGAGAGAGAGAGAGAGAGATTGAGGGGGTCAAGGAGAGAGAGAGAGAGAGAGAGAGATTGAGGGGGTCAAGGAGAGAGAGAGAGAGAGAGAGATTGAGGGGGTCAAGGAGAGAGAGAGAGAGAGAGAGATTGAGGGGGTCAAGGAGAGAGATAGAGAGAGAGAGAGAGGGGGGCGGTGGGTCAAGGGGAGAGAGAGAGAGAGAGGGGGGGGTCAAGGAGAGAGAGATTGAGGGGGTCAAGGAGAGTGAGAGAGATTGAGGGTGTCAAGGAGAGAGAGAGAGATTGAGGGGGTCAAGGAGAGAGAGAGAGATTGAGGGGGTCAAGGAGAGAGAGAGAGAGAGAGAGATTGAGGGGGTCAAGGAGAGAGTGAGAGAGATTGAGGGGGTCAAGGAGAGAGAGAGAGATTGAGGGGGTCAAGGAGAGAGAGAGAGAGAGATTGAGGGGGTCAAGGAGAGAGAGAGAGAGATTGAGGGGGTCAAGGAGAGAGAGAGAGAGAGATTGAGGGGGTCAAGGAGAGAGAGAGAGAGATTGAGGGGGCAAGGAGAGAGAGAGAGATTGAGGGGGTCAAGGAGAGAGAGAGAGAGAGAGAGATTGAGGGGGTCAAGGAGAGAGAGAGAGAGAGATTGAGGGGGCAAGGAGAGAGAGAGAGATTGTGGGGGTCAAGGAGAGAGAGAGAGAGAGATTGAGGGGGTCAAGGAGAGAGAGAGAGATTGAGGGGGTCAAGGAGAGAGAGAGAGATTGAGGGGGTCAAGGAGAGAGAGAGAGAGAGAGATTGAGGGGGTCAAGGAGAGAGAGAGAGAGAGATTGAGGGGGTCAAGGAGAGAGAGAGAGAGATTGAGGGGGTCAAGGAGAGAGAGAGAGAGATTGAGGGGGTCAAGGAGAGAGAGAGAGAGAGAGATTGAGGGGGTCAAGGAGAGAGAGAGATTGAGGGGGTCAAGGAGAGAGAGAGAGAGAGAGAGATTGAGGGGGTCAAGGAGAGAGAGAGAGAGATTGAGGGGGTCAAGGAGAGAGAGAGAGAGAGAGATTGAGGGGGTCAAGGAGAGAGAGAGAGAGAGATTGAGGGGGTCAAGGAGAGAGAGAGAGAGAGAGATTGAGGGGGTCAAGGAGAGAGAGAGAGATTGAGGGGGTCAAGGAGAGAGAGAGAGAGAGATTGAGGGGGTCAAGGAGAGAGAGAGAGAGAGAGATTGAGGGGGTCAAGGAGAGAGAGAGAGATTGAGGGGGTCAAGGAGAGAGAGAGAGAGAGATTGAGGGGGTCAAGGAGAGAGAGAGAGAGATTGAGGGGGCAAGGAGAGAGAGAGAGAGAGAGAGAGAGAGATTGAGGGGGTTGAGAGAGAGGATGCGGGGGGGAAGAAGTTGGTTTTTTCCGATTCTGCTGCTCGCTCAGAAATGAAACCCCATGAGACAGTGATATTAAAGACGGGAGGGAGGATGATTCCAGGCTCAATCCCATCCAGTTATCAATCCTGCTCACAGTCTGCCACTTCCGGGTTTAAACGGTGCGCGTGCGCAGAGCCAGGCCCCGCCCCCACATGGGCCCGCCTGCGCAGAGCCAGGCCCCGCCCCCACGCGGGCCCGCCTACGCAGAGCCAGGCCCCGCCTCCACGCTGGCCCGCCTGCGCAGAGCCAGGCTCCGCCCCCACGCGGGCCCGTGCACCGTCAGCTGAACGGCCGCGCCTCGAGACCCCGCGTGCATCCTCAGGGCGGGTCTTAGCTCTCCCTCCAGCTCCCATTGGACACAGCGCCTGTCCATCTCGTTGCTCCGACCAATAGAAAGGTGAGTTCCCAGCTCGGGGGCGGTGCCTGCGGGTGAATGTGGATTTCAAGAGAAATGAAGAGCACAAGGAGATAGGAGCCAGGAATGAGGCCGTTCAGCCCATCGAGTCTGCTTCCTCATTCAATCACAGTGGATAAGGTTCTCCACTCCATTCTCCCCCTGCCTTTACAATGAAGAACCTATTGATCTCAGTCTTCAATATCCTCAGTGAGCTGGGTCTCCCCAACCTTCAGATTAGATTAGATTAGATTAGATTAGATTAGATTAGATTACTTACAGTGTGGAGTATTTCAGTGGGAATGAATTCCACAGATTCCCCACTCTCTGGATCAACAAGTTTCTCCTTATCTCTGTTCGAAGAGCTCTTCCCTTTACTCTAAGGCTGTGTCATTGGGTCCCGGTCTCTCCGACCCAAATGGAAACATCTTCCCAATATCCGCTCTGTCCAGGCCATTCCGTATTCTGGAAGTTTCTATGAGATCCCCCACCCCCTCATCCTCCTGAACCCCATTGAGGATCGACCCAGAGTCCTCACACATTCCTCATGTGTTCAGCTTCTCATCACTGGGACCGTTCTGGTGAACCTCCTCTGAACACGTTCCAGGGTCAGTACATCCTTCCTGAGATATGGGACCCAAAACTGTGTACAATTCTCCAAATGTGGTCTGACCCGAGCTTTATAGAGCCTCAGAAATACATCCCTGCTTTTATCATCAAGTGCTCTCAAAATAAATGCCATCATTGCATTTGCCGTCCTAACTACTGACTCAACCTGTAGGTTTACCTGAGAGAATCCTGGAGGGGAACTCCCAAGTCTCTCTGCACTTCAGATTTCTGAATTATCTCCCCAATTAGAACACCATACCTCTCTGCCTCGATTCCTCCAACCAAAGTGCATGACCTCATCCTTTCCCACATTGTAGGAGGAGGGAGAGAGGGTGAGGAGGGAGAGGAGAGAGGGGGAAGACGGGAGGAAAGATGAGGGAGGATGAGGAGAGGGTGGTGAAAGGGGAAAGGTAGTTTGAGGAAGGCTGGGGGAACAATGGGAGGTATACAGTGGGGGTGAAGGAGTGGGGAAGGGAAGGAAGGAGAGGGTGAAGGAGTGTGGGGGAGGGGATAAGGAGGGGGGAAGGAAAGGAGAGGGTGAAGGGGGAAGGAGAGGAGGAGAGGGGAGAAAGGAGGGGGGAAGGAGGGGGGAAGGAAAGGAGGAGAAGGGAGAAAGGAGGGGGGAATGAGAAGGGGGAAGGAAAGGAGAGGAGGAGAGGGGAGAAAGGAGGGGGGAAGGAAAGGAGAGGGGATGAGGGAAGGAGAGGAGGAGAGGGGAGAAAGGAGAGAGGGGGAAGGAGATAGGGAGGAGAGGCTGGGAAAAGAGAGAGGGGAAGGAGGGGAGGAGAGAGAGGGGGAAGGGGAAAAGGAGGGGGAAGGGGAAAGGAGGGGAGGGAAGGGGTGAAGGAGAAAGCGGGGAAGGAGAGAGAGGGAGGGAGAGTGAGGAATGGGAGAAGGAAATGGGGAAGGGGATGGAGAGAGGGGAAAGGAGGGAGGGAATGGGGGAAGGACAGGTGGGGAAGGAGACCCGAGGGGATGGAGAGGGGGAGATGTGAGTGGGGGGGGAGAAGAGGGGAGAAGGGAAGGAGTGGAAGGGGGAAAGGAAGGCGGAAAGGGAGTGGGGGAAAAGAGGGGGAAAGGAGAGGTGGAAAGGAGGGGATGAAGGATAGTGTGGGAAGGAATTAGGGGGAGGACAAGGGGAAGGAGAGAAGGGCAGAAAGAGAGAGAGGGGGTAGGGAGGTGGGAAGGAGGGGGGAAGGAAAGGGGGAAAGGAGAAGGGGTATCAGGGAAATTTGCCCAATACTTTCGAGATCTCAAAACACAATTGACAAACAGTTTATTGTAAGCGATCTGGCTGGAAGAGAAAACAGACCAGCTGACACAGAACTGACAGTCTGTACATATAGATCAGAATTTCTCTTCCCAAAGCTGAGGCTGAGACCAGTTTTATAATATTGCTGCACAATGACACTGATTAAGAAATAGGAAACTACAATGTATCTGGAAATGGAGTATTCCAGTTCCAAGGATGCGAATTGGAAAGCAGTTTATTGGATGAATGTCCTGTTCCTTCCCACAATGCAACATCCTGACAGTATTGACGGATCCATTCCCCTTCACAGGTGGGTGTTCATATCTCTTCTGAAGGAGTGAGGTGTTTCCATTCTCCTGTTCCTGGAGCGTGTCCTTGTTGGAGCCTCTCTGTCTGACCCACTCCTTGTGTGACTTTAGTATTGCTGGGTTGTGAAACTGTCCTTAGGGCTTTGAGATATCTGTGGTGCTGTGTCATGTCAGTGGGAGCAGAAATCCTAATCCCTTGTATGTGTGCTGTCTGATTCGGCTTGTGAGCTGCTGGGGAATTCTGGGGGTTCTGGTACAGTTTGGCCAATTTTGCTTTTATGGGCCTATCGTGGGTTAGCAAATCTTTTCCTACCCTAATTTGTACTGACCCAAAATGTTTCCAAGTGTGGATGGTTATGGATTTGCACTGACCCAAAATGTTTCTAATGTTGTGTGTTACTGATTTGCACTGTCCAGAAATGTTTTGAAATGTCAGTGCTTACTGATTTGTACTGACCTGTAATTTTTACACTTTTTGGTGGTTACAGATTTGTACGGACCTGAAAGTTTTCCAAGTGTCAGATATTACTGATTTGCACGGCCCCAAAGTTTGTCGAAGTGTCAGTGTTCCCTGATATGCACCAACTTGAAATGTCTCCATGTGTCAGTGGTTACTGATTTATCCTGACCCAAACATTTTCTCAGTGTTGGTGGTTACTGATTTGCACTGACCCCAAAATTATTTTAAACATCAGTGCTTACCAATTTGTACTGACCCGTAATTTTTCCACCTATCGGTGGTTAATGATTTGTACTGAACCAAAATTACTCTGTGTCACTGCTGACTGATTTGTACTGACTTGAAATTCACCCAACTCTCAGTGGTTACTGATTTGCACTGACCCCAAATTTTTCAAAGTGTCGGTGATGAATCATCTGGACTGCCCCGAATTTTTTCCAACTGTTGGTGGTTTCTGATTTGTACTGACCCCAAATTTTTCCAAGAATGGATGTTTCCTGATTTGCACAGACCCAAAATCTTTCTTAGTGTCAGTGGATACTGATTTGTACTGTCTTGAAATTTTTCAAACTGTCACCGGTTCCTGTTTTGGCGCTGACCCGAAATGTTTCCAACTGTCTGTGGTTACTGATGGAAACTGACTGGAAAGTTTTCAAAGTCTCGGTGGTTACTGATGTGTACTGACCCAAACATTTTCAAATAGTCAGATCTTACTGATTTGTACTGACCATAAATTTTTCCACCTGTCGGTGGTTACTGATTTGTACAGAGCAGAAATTTTTCAAACTGTTTGTTGTAACTGATTTGTACAGACCTGAATTTTCTCTAAGTGTCTGTGGTTACTGATTTGCACTAACCCAGCATTTTCTCAGAGTCAGTGGTTTCTGAGTTGTACCGACCTGAAAATTTTCCAACTCTCAGTGGTTAGGGATTTGTACTGACCCCAAATTATTCCAAGTGTCGATGATTACTGATTTGCACTGCCCTGATGTTTGTCAAAGTGTCAGAGTTTCCGGATTTGCACCGACCAGAATTTTGTTTTCCATGTATCAGTGATTACTGATTTGTACTGACCCCAAATTAGTCTCCGTTTTGGTGGTCACTGACTTCTGCTGACCCGAACCTTTTCTAAATGTGGATGGTTACTGATTTGCACTGACCCAAAGTCTTTTGAAATGTCAGTGCTCACCGATTTGTACTGACCTGTAAATTCTCTAACTGTTGGTGGTTACTGATTTGTACTCACCCAATATTTTTCGAAGTGTCAGTGCTTACTGATTTGAACTGACCATAATTTATTCAAACTGTCAGTGGTTCCTGATTTTCACTAACTAGAAATTGTTTGAAGTGTCAGTTCTTACTGATTTGAATTGACCCTAAATTTTTCCAACTGTCAGTGTTTCCTGATTTGCACCGACCAGAATTTTTATTCCATGTATCAGTGGTTACTGATTTCTACTGACCTGAGCCTTTTCTAAGTGTGGATGGTTACTGATTTGCACTGTCCCAAATTCTTTTGAAATGTCAGTGCTCACCGATTTGAACTTACCCATAATTATTCCAAATGTCAGTGGTTACTGATTTGTACTGACTTGAAATCTTTCAAACTGTCAGTGGTTACTGGTTTGCACTGCCCCAAATTTAGTCGGAGTATCAGTGTTTCCTGATTTGCACCGACCAGAATGTTTTTCCATGTACCAATGTTTACTGATTTGCACTGACCCGAACATTTTCTCAGTGTCGGTAGTGACTGATTTTTACTGAGCACAAATATTGCTAAGCGTGGATGGTTACTGATTTGCACTGTCACAAAGTTTTTCCAAGAGTCAGTGTTTCGACCAAAATTTTTTTCCATGAATCGCTGGTTACTGATTTGTACTGACCACAAATTTTTCTAAGTGTGGACGGTTACTGATTTAAACTGTCCCAAAATGTTTTGAAATGTCAGTGCTCACCGATTTGTACTGACTCAAAATTCATCCAAATGTCGGTGGTTACTGATTTAGAGTCGTAGAGTCATAGAGATGTACAGCACGGAAACAGACCCTTCGGTCCAACGTGTCCATGCTGACCAGATATCCCAATCCAATCTAGTCCCACCTACCAGCACCCGGCCCATATCCCTCCAAACCCTTCCTATTCCTATACCCATCCAAATTCCTTTTAAATGTTGCAATTGTACCAGCCTCCACCACTTCATCTGGCAGCTCATTCCATACACGCACCACCCTCTGTGTGAAAACTTTGTCCGTTCGGTCTCTTTTATATCTTTCCCCTCTCACCCTAAACCTTTGCCCTCTAGTTCTGGACTCCCTAACCCCAGGGAAAAGACTTTGTCTATTTACCCTATCCATGCCCCTCATAATTTTGTAAACCTCTATCAGGTCACCCCTCAGCCTCTGACACTCCAGGGGAAAACAGCCCCAGCCTGTTCAGCCTCACCCTATAGCTCAAAACCTCTATGCCTGGCAACATCCTTGTAAATCGTTTCTGAAACCTTTCAAGTTGCACAACATCTTTCTGATGGGAAGGAGACCAGAAATGCATGCAATATTCCAACAGTGGCCTAACCAATGTCCTGTATAGCCATAACATGACCTTCCAACTCCTGTACTCAATACTCTGACCAATAAAGGAAAGCATACCAAAAGCCTTCATCACTATCCTATCTACCTGCGACTCCACTTTCAGGGAGCTATGAACCTGCACTCCAAGGTCTGTTTGTTCAGCAACACTCCCGAGGACCTTACCATTAAGTGGATAAATCCTGCTAAGATTTGCTTTCCCAAAATGCAGCACTTTGCACTTATCTGAGTTAAACTCCACCTGCCACTTCTCAGCCCATTGGCCCATCTGTTCAAGATCCTGTTGTAACCCTTTTTGCTGTCCACTACACCTCCAATTTTGGTGTCATCCGAAAACTTACTAACTGTACCTGTTATGCTCGCATCCAAATCATTTATGTAAATGACAAAAAGTAGAGGACCCAGAACTGATCCTTATGGCACTCCACTGGTCACAGGCCTCCAGTCTGAAAAACCCTCTACCACCTCCCTCTGTCTTCTATCTTTGAGCCAGTTCTGTATCCAAATGGCTAGTTGTCCCTGTATTCCATGAGATCTAACCTTGCTAACCAGTATCCCATGGGGAACCTTGTCGAACACCTTACTGAAGTCCATATAGATCACATCTACTGCTCTACCCTCATCAATCCTCTTTGATACTTCTTCAAAAAAACTCAATCCAGTTTGTGAGACATGATTTCCCACACACAAAGCCATGTTGACTATCCCTAATCAGTCCTTGCCTTTCCAAATACATGTACATCCTGTCCCTCAGGATTCCCTCCAACAACTTGCCCACCTCTGAGGTCAGGCTCACCGCTCTATAGTTCCCTGGCTTGTCCTTACCACCCTTCTTCAACAGTGGCACCACATTTGCCAACCTCCAGTCTTCCAGCACCTGACCTGTGACTATCGATGATACAAATATCTCAGCAAGAGGCCCAGCAATCACTTCTCTAGCTTTCCACTGAGCTCTAGGGTACACCTGATCAGGTCCTGGGGATTTATCCACCTTTATGCATTTCAAGGCATCCAGCACTTCCTCCTCTGTAATATCGACATTTTTCAAGGTGTCACCATCTATTTCCCTACAGTCTATATCTTCCATATCCTTTTCCACAGTAAATACTGTGCAAAACATACGTTTAGTATCTCCCCCATTTTCTGTGGCCCCACACAAAGGCCACCTTGTTGATCTTTGAGGGGGCCTATTCTCTCTCTAGTTACCCCTTTGTCCTTAAAGTATTTGTAAAAACCTTTGGATTCTCCTTAATTCTATTTGCCACTGCAAGCGGGCATCAGAGCCGCCCCGCATTTGCCACGGGACTATGCCTACATCGGTAAAACGAGAGGAATTCATTTTGTGTTTTAAACGGCAGCCGCAGCTTAAACCCACAGAACTCAGCAGCTGGCGGTCCCCCCACGTGACCGGGAGATGGGAGCCAGAGGACAGATCAAATCCACACTAATCCAGACACTAACCATGACTCATAGACCGAAACTCCGGACCTAATTAATATGGAAACCCATCTCCGAATCAAATCAAGAGACTGACTGAAACACACCCATATTCATCAATACAGAACCATCCTGACTCAAAGGACAGGCATCCACCAGACAGGAACAAACAGACTAATACACACCAGCACCCCAAGGGAACAAAGGGGGGGTGCTAGCCTCCAGCCCTCACAGAGAGAGACAAGCAGATAGTACCCGGACCCGTTTACATAATCCAATGAGCACCCTATTGTGTGTACACTGCAACTCTCCTGGGACGGCAGGGAACCCACCATTTACACCTACTCCAGCGATGATGGGAAACTATCATCCCATTCAGACTCAAAATCCTCACATCCTGACAAAGAAAGGTATATAATGTGTAGCAGCGCGCGGGAACAGCAGAAAAGCCAAGTTTCGGACCTCGGTTGGTCTCCGCCGGTGTTACTGTATCAATAAACGTTACCGATTGTTGAACCGCACTCTGGGCTCGGACTGATATCATTTCATCCGCGTTAACCCCCAGGATCTGGGAAACAGGACTCCCCAAGGAGGGAATTAAATCCTGAAGTGAGAAACTCTCTCCAAAAATCCGTTTTAATGCCAGAGTGATGTGAGATATGTATAGGCCGGGAGAAGAAATTGTGATAATCGCAGAAATAAGACACAGGCTGGCTATTTCAATTCAGTTCAGAGTCTCTGGGAGGGGGTGTCTGTCTCTGTCCAGTTTTCTTTTGTTGAGTTTTCAAACAAGTAAAACCGTCCCACACGCTACAAGGTGAGCCGTCATTATTTAAAGTGGGGTTTGGAACAAAGATTATAGTGTACAAGATTACATCTGACAGAAACAGAGAGAGAAAGAGAGAGATGTCAGAGATGGGGAGAGAGTGAGAAGGGGAACAGAGAGAGAGAGAGGGAGCAAAAGGGGGAACAGAGAGTGAGGGGACAAATAGGGAAGAAAGGGGGAAATGTTTGGAATTTGTCAAACAGTAGGATTGGTCTCTCTCTGTCATCCTGGAGACAGAATCAAACCCTTAACCAGCGTCAGTGACACATAATCTGTCTGTGGTCACACTGCTGCTTGTGGGATCTTGCTGTGCATGGTTATTCATGTTTCTGGCCTCTGGCCAACTGTTCGATGGTGATTTCTTTGTGTTTGGATGTTGCTGTGATGTTACGCAATGCCTTAATGATGCAATTATTAAACTGAACCAACATCACAGGGTAAAGGGAGAGATTGTGGAAGGCAGAGAGTGGTGGGATCTTGCTGTGCTTTTGGTGCCACTGCTTTATGTTATCTCACATCAATTCTCATTTCTCTCTCAGGCTGTTCTCCACCCGAGGAGGAGGAGGGGGAGATTAGACCCAGGAGCTGAAACTCGGGACGGTGCAGAGACAGAGAGAATCAAATCCAATCTCCTGTGAGGAACCGTCAGACAAGAGCTGGACCCAGAGAGAGAGAACAATCAGAAACTGTCCTGTCTCCTCATTTAAACTCACACACACACACGAGGAAAAGAATTGGGGGGTTCAGGCCGTCTCCGGGATTTTTACCACAAGGGGCGAGTTCTGGGCTGGGGGGACAAAGGGACGAAAAAGATGGAGAGAGAGCCGCTGCACAGTCTGATCCCACAGATATCACTCCCTCCCTTTCTCACTACAGCTCTATCTCTACCTCTGTGTTCCCATCTCTCTCTTTCTCTGTCTGTCCCACATTTTTCCATTAATTCCCCATCTTTCCCATCTCCACCCTATTCACATTCCCCAACAGATTCCCTTTCTACAACTCTCTGGATCTTCTCTCTTTGCCAGAACTGTTGGAATTGTTGGGGAGCAAAAGTCAGGGGGGGGGTTGGGAGGGCAAAGGCAGTCAGACATAAAGAGAGAGAGAGAGAGAGAGAGCGAGAAACATAGAATAGAGAGAAACAGACACAGAGTCAGAGAGAGAGACAGACAGACAGAGATAGAAAAGGGTTATGAGGCAGAGACAACTCTGAGATAACAGCAAATTGGTTAGGCCACTGTTGGAACACTGCATCCAATTCTGGTCTCCTTTCTATTGGAAAGATGTTGTGAAACTTGAAAGGGTTCAGAAAAGATATACAAGGATGTTGCTATGGTTGGAAGATTTGAGCTGCAGGGAGAGGTTAAATTAGATTAGATTACTTACAGTGTAGAAACAGGCCCTTCGGCTCAACCAGCCCTCTGGTGAGGAACCCATGCTCCTACATTTACCCCTTCACTTAACACAATGGATAATTGAGCATGGCCAACTCACCTAACCTGCACATCTTTGGACTGTGGGAGGAAACCGGAGCACCCGGAGGAAACCCACACAGACACGGGGAGAACGTGCAAACTCCACACAGACAGTCACCTGAGGCTGGAATTGAACCCAGGTCTCTAGCGCTGTGAGGCAAACTCTCTGACACTGTGTTCCAGACCCTAACTCCTGGATTGACCCGGCCACCCCAAACTCTCTGACACTGTGTTCCAGACCCTAACCCCGGATTAATCGGGCCTAACCCACACTCATAGACATTGTATTACACACACTAACCCCTGGATTAATCCAGCCTATCCTACACTCTCATCACTGTGTTCCAGACACTAACCCCTGGATTAATCTGACCTATCTCACACTCTCAGACATTGTGTTCCAGACCCTAACCCCTGGATTGACCCGGCCTATCACACACTCTCAGACACTGTGTTTCAGACCCCTGGATTATTCCGGTCTCCCCCAGACTCTCAGGCACTGTGTTCGAGACCCTAAACCCAGGATTAATCCGGCCCTTTCCACAATCTAAGGCACTGTGATGCAGACCCTAACCCCAGGATTAATCCAGTCTATTCTACTCCCGCAGACACTATATTCCAGACCCTAACCCCTGGATTAAATCTGGTCTGTCCCACATTCTCAGACACTGTGTTCCAGACCCGAACTCCTGCATTAATCCAGCCTATCCCACACTCTCAGACACTGTGTTTCAGACCTTAACACCTGGATTTACCCGGCCTATCCCACACTCTCAGACACTGTGTTCCAGACCCTAACCCCTGGATTAATCCGACCTATCCCACTCTATCAAGCACTGCGTTCCAGACTCTAACTCCTGGAATATTCTGGCCGATCCCACACTCACACACTGTGTTCCAGTCCCTAACCCATGGATTAATCTGGCCAGTACACACTCTCAGGCTCTGTATTCCAGACCCTAATTCCTGGATTAATCCGGCCTATCCCACACTCTCAGACACTTTGTACCAGACCCGAACACCTGGATTAATCTGGCCTATCCTACTCCCGTAGACACTGTATTCCAGACCCAAACTGCTGGAATAATCTGGCCTATCCCACACTCTCTGACACTGTGTACCAGACGCTAACCCTTGCATTAATCCGGCCAGTACACACTCTCAGGCTCTGTATTCCAGACCCTAATTCCTGGAGTAATCCGGAATTTCCCACACTCTCAAACACTGTGTTTCAGACCTTAACACTGGATTAATCCGGACTTTCTCACACTCTCAGGCACTTTGTTCCAGAACCTAACCCCTGCATTGAACCGGCCTCTCCACACTTTCAGACACTGTGATCCAAACCTTAACTCTGGATTAATCCGGCCTATCCCACACTCTCAGACACTGTATTCCAGACTTTAACCCCTGGATAGACACGGCCTATCCCACACTCTCAGACATTGTATTACATACACTAAACCCTGGATTAATCCAGCCTATTTTACACTCTCATCACTGTGTTCCAGACCCTAACCCCTGGATTAATCCAGCCTATCATACACTCTCAGACACTGTGTTCCAGACCCTAAACCCTGGATTAATCCAGCCTATCCTACACTCTCATCACTGTGTTCCAGACCCTAAACCCTGGATTAATCCGGTCTATCCTATACTCACAGACACTGTGTTCCAGACCCTAACCCCTAGATTATTCCAGTCTATCCTATTCTCTCAGACACTGTGTTCCAGACCCTAACCCCTGGATTAATCCAGCCTATCCTACACTCTCATCACTGTGTTCCAGACCCTAAACCCTGGATTAATCCGGTCTATCCTATACTCACAGACACTGTGTTCCAGACCCTAACCCCCAGATTATTCCAGTCTATCCTATTCTCTCAGACACTTTGTTCCAGACTCTAACCCCTGGATTGACCCAGTCTATCCTATACTCTCAGACACAGTGTTCCAGTCCCTAACCCATGGATTAATCCGGCCAATACCCACTCTCAGCCTCTGTGTTCCAGACCCTAATTCCTGGATTGACCCGGCCTATCCCACACTCTCAGACACTGTGTTCCAGACACTAACCCCTGGATTATTCCGGCCTATCCCACACTCTCAGACACTGAGTTCTAGACCCTAACCCCTGGATTATTCCGGCCTATCCCACACTCTCACACACTGTGTTCCAGACCCTAACCCCTGGATTATTCCGGCCTCCCCACACTCTCATGCACTTTATTCGAGACCCTAACCCCTGGATTAACCCGGCCTATCTCACGCTCTCAGACATTGTGTTCCAGACCCGAATGCCTGGATTAATCCGGCCTATCCCACACTCTCAGACAGTTTGTTCCAGACTCTAACCCCAGGATTGAATCGTCCTTCCCCACACTTTCCGGCACTTTGTACCAGACCCTAACTGCTGGCGAAATCCGGCCTATCCCACACTCTCAGGCTTTGTGTTCCAGACCATAACCCCTGGATTAATCCGGCCTCCCCCACACTCTCATGCACTGTGTCCAGACCCTAACCCCTGGATTAATCCAGCCTTTCCCACGCTCTCAGGCACTTTGTTCCAAGCCCTAAACTCTGGATTAATCCGGCCTATCCCACACTCTCAGAAATTGTATTACACACACTAACCCCTGGATTAATCCAGCCTATCCTACACTCTTATCACTGTGTTCCAGACCCTAACTCCTGGATTATTCCGGCCTCCCCCAGACTCTCAGGCACTGTGTTCGAGACCCTAAACCCAGGATTAATCCAGCCCATTCCACACTCTAAGGCACTGTGATGCAGACCCTAACCCCTGGATTAATCCGGCCTATTCTACTCCCGCAGACACTATATTCCAGGCCCTAACCGATGGATTAAATGTGGCCTATCCCACACTCTCAAATGTTGTGTTCCAGATCTTAACACATGGATTAATCCAGCCTATCCCTCACGCTCAGACATTGTGTTCCAGACCCTAACCCCTGGATTGACCCGGCCTATCCCACACTCTTGGGCACTGTGTTCCAGACCCTAACCCCTGGATTGACCCGGCCTATCCCACACTCTCGGCCACTGTGTTCCAGACCCTAACCCCTGGATTGACCCGGCCTATCCCACACTCTTGGGCACTGTGTTCCAGACCCTAACCCCTGGATTGACCCGGCCTATCCCACACTCTCGGCCACTGTGTTCCAGACCCTAACCCCTGGATTGACCCGGCCTATTCCACACTCTCAGACACTGAGTTCCAGACCCTAAATCCTGGATTATTCCGGCCTCCCACATACTCTAAAACACTGTGTTCCAGACCCTAACCCCTGGATTAATCTGGCCTATCCCACACTCTCAGACATTGCGTTCCAGACCATAACCCCTGGATTAATCCGGCCTACTCTACACTCTCCGGCACTTTGTGCCATACCCTAACCCCTGGATTAATGCGACCTATCACACACTCTCAGACACTGCGTTCCAGACCTTAGAGTCTGGATTATTCCAGCATAACCCACAATCTCAGACACTGTGTTCCAGACCCTAACCCCTGGATTATTCCGGCCTCCCCACACTCTCATGCACTTTGTTCTAGACCCTAACCCCTGGATTAATCCGGCCTATCCCACACTCCCAGACACTTTGTTCCAGACTCTAACCCTGGGAATGAATCGGCCTTCCCCACAGTTTCCGGAACTTTGTACCAGACTCTAACCCCTGGATTAATCCAGCCTATCCTACTCCCGCAGACACAGTATTCCAGATGCAAACCACCGGAATAATCCGGCCTAACCCACTCTCTCAGGCCCTGTGTTCCAGACCCTAACCCCTGGAGAAATCCGGCCTATCCCACACTCTCAGACACTGTGTTCCAGACCCTAACTCCTGCATTAATCCAGCCTATCCCTCACGCTCAGACATTGTGTTCCAGACCCTAACCCCTGGATTGACCCGGCCACCCCAAACTCTCAGACCCTGTATTCCAGACCCTAACCCCTGGATTAATCCCGCCTATTCCACACTCTCAGGCACTGTATTCCAGACACTTTCCCCTGGATTAATCCGACCTATCCCACTCTCCCAAACACTGTGTTCCAGACCCTAACTCCTGGATATTTCCGGCCTCCCTACACTCTCATGCACTGTGTTCCAGACCCTAACCCCTGGATTAATCCGGACTATTCCACACTCTCTGACACTGTGTTCCAGACGCTAATGCCGGGATTAATCCGGCCTATTCTACACTCCAAGACACTTTGTTCCAGACTCTAACCCCGGGATTGAATCGGCCTTCCCCACACTTTCCGGCACTTTGTACCAGACCCTAATCCCTGGATTAATCTGGACAGTACTTCTCTCGCAGACACTGTATTCCAGACCCAAACCGCTGGAATAATCTGGCCTATCCCTCAATCTCAGAACCTGTGTTCCAGACCCTAACCCCTGGATTATTCCAGCCTATCCTATACTCTCAGACACTTTGTTCCAGTCCCTAACCCCTGGATTAATCCAGCCTATCCCACACTCGCAGCCTCTGTGTTCCAGACCCTAATTCCTGGAGTAATCCGGCCTATCCCACACTCTCAGGCACTGTGTTCCAGATCCTAACCCCTGGATTGACCCGACCCATCCCACACTCTCAGACACTGTGTTCCAGACCCTAACCCCTGGATTAATCCGGCCTATCCCACACTCTCAGACACTGTATTCCAGACCCTAACCCCTGGATTAATCCGGCCTATCCCACACTCTCAGACACTGTGTTCCAGACCCTAACCCCTGGATTAATCCGGCCTATCCCACACTCTCAGACACTGTGTTCCAGACCCTAACCCCTGGATTAATCCGGCCTATCCCACACTCTCAGACACTGTGTTCCAGACCCTAACCCCTGGATTAATCCGGCCTATCCCACACTCTCAGACACTGTGTTCCAGACCCTAACCCCTGGATTAATCCGGCCTCCCCACACTCTCAGACACTGTGTTCCAGACCCTAACCCCTGGATTAATCCGGCCTATCCCACACTCTCAGTCACTGAGTTCCAGACACTAAATACTGAATTATTCCGGCCTCCCCACACTCTCATGCACTTTGTCCCAGACCCTAACCCCTGGATTAATCCGGCCTATTCAACACTCTCAGACACTGTGTTCCAGACCCTAACCCCTGGATTAATCCGGCCTATTCCACGCTCACAGACACTGTGTTCCAGACCCTAACCCCTGGATTAATCCGGCCTATTCCACGCTCACAGACACTGTGTTCCAGACCCTAACTCCTGGATTGACCCAGTGTCCCCACACTCTCAGATACTGTGTTCCAGACCCTAACCCCTGGATTGACCCAGTGTCCCCACACTCTCAGATACTGTTTTCCAGACCCTAACCCTGGCCTATCCCACACTCTCAGACACTGTATTCCACATACTTACCCCTGGATTAATCCGACCTATCCCACTCTCTCAAACACTGCGTTCCAGACCCTAACTCGTACAATATTCCAGCCTAACCCACACTCACACACTGTGTTCCAGACCCTAACCCCTGGATTAATTCGGTTTATCCCATAAACTCAGACAATGTATTCCAAACCGTAACCCCTGGATTGACCCAGTGTCCTTACACTCTCAGACACTGTGTTCCAGACCCTAACCCATGGATTAATCTGGCCTCCCCCACACTTTCTGACACTGTGTTCCAGACCCTACCCACTGGATTAATCCGGCCAATCCCTCACGCTTGGACATTGTGTTCCAGACCCTAACCCCTGGATTGACCAGGCCTCCCCACTCTCTCAGACACTGTACTCCAGACCCTAACCCCTGGCTTAATCCGGCCTATCCCACACTCTCAGGCACTGTATTCCAGACACTTACCTCTGGATTAATCAGACGAATCCCACTGTCTCAAGCACTGTGTTCCAGACCCTAACTCCTGAAATATTCCAGCCTATCCCACAATCTCACAAACTGTGTTCCAGACCCTAACCCCGGGATTAATCCGGTCTATCCCATAAACCCAGACAATGTATTCCAGACCATAACACCTGGATAGACCAGGCCACCAGGTCATCTGTTAGGTCAGTCGGCTCTTGCCTGTGTGAGTTAGATTGTCACTGTGCTGTCAGTCGACTCTTCCCTGGGTGGGTTACATTGACAGAGTGGGGTCAGTCTGCTCTTCCCTGGGTGTGTTACATTGACAGAGTGGGGTCAGTCTGCTCTTCCCTGGGTGTGTTACATTGACAGAGTAGGGTCAGTCTGGTCATCCCTGGGTGTGTTACATTGACAGAGTGGGGTCAGTCTGCTCTTCCCTGGGTGTGTTACATTGACAGAGTGCGGTCAGTCTGCTCTTCCCTGGGTGTGTTACGTTGACAGAGTGGGGTCAGTCTGCTCTTTCCTGGGTGGGTTACATTGACAGAGTGGGGTCAGTGTGCTCTTCCCTGCGTGCGCTACATTGACAGAGAGCGGTCAGTCTGCTCTTCACTATATGGATTACATTGACAGAGTGGAGTCAGTCTGCTCTTCCCTGGGTGTGGTACATTGACAGAGTGGGGTCAGTCTGCTCTTCCCTGGGTGTGTTACATTGACAGAGTGGGGTCAGTCTGCTCTTCCCTGGGTGTGTTACATTGACAGAGTGGGGTCAGTCTGCTCTTCCCTGGGTGTGTTACGTTCACAAGTGGGGTCAGCCTGCTCTTCCCTGGGTGTGTTACATTGACAGAGTGCGGTCAGTCTGCTCTTCCCTGGGTGTGTTACGTTCACAGAGTGGGGTCAGCCTGCTCTTCCCTGGGTGTGTTACATTGACAGAGTGGGGTCAGTCTGCTCTTCCCTGGGTGTGTTCCTTTGACAGAGTGGGGTCAGTCTGCTCTTCCCTGGGTGTGTTACTTTGACAGAGTGGGGTCAGTCCACTCTTCCCTGGGTGTGTTGCATTGACAGAGTGGGGTCAGTCTGCTCTTCCCTGGGTGTGTTACATTGACAGAGTGGGGTCAGTCTGCTCTTCCCTGGGTGTGTTACGTTCACAAGTGGGGTCAGCCTGCTCTTCCCTGGGTGTGTTACATTGACAGAGTGCGGTCAGTCTGCTCTTCCCTGGGTGTGTTACGTTCACAGAGTGGGGTCAGCCTGCTCTTCCCTGGGTGTGTTACATTGACAGAGTTGTGTCAGTCTGCTCTTCCCTGGGTGTGTTACTTTGACAGAGTGGGGTCAGTCTGCTCTTCCCTGGGTGTGTTACATTGACAGAGTGGGGTCAGTCCACTCTTCCCTGGGTGTGTTACATTGACACAGTGGGGTTAGTCTGCTCATCCCTGGGTGTGTTACATTGACAGAGTGGGGTCAGTCTGCTCTTCCCTGGGTGTGTTACATTGACAGAGTGCGGTCAGTCTGCTCTTCCCTGGGTGTGTTACATTGACAGAGTGGGGTCAGTCTGCTCTTTCCTGGGTGTGTTACATTGACAGAGTGGGGTCAGTGTGCTCTTCCCTGCGTACGCTACATTGACTGAGAGCGGTCAGTCTGCTCTTCACTCTATGGATTACATTGACAGAGTGGGGTCAGTCTGCTCTTCCCTGGGTGTGTTATGTGACAGAGTGGGGTCAGTGTGCTCTTCCTTGGGTGCGTTACATTGACAGAGTGGGGTCAGTCTGCTCTTCCCTGGGTGCGTTACATTGACAGAGTGGGGTCAGTCTGCTCTTCCCTGGGTGCGTTACATTGACAGAGTGGTGTCTGTCTGCTCTTCCCTGGGTGTGTTACATTGACAGAGTAGGGTCAGTCTGCTCTTCCCTGGGTGTGTTACATTGACAGAGTGGGGTCACTCTGCTCTTCCCTGGGTGTATTACATTGTCAGAGTGGGGTCAGTCTGCCCTTCCCAGGGTGTGTTACATTGACAGAGTGAGGTCAGTCTGCTCTTCCCTGGGTATGTTACATTGACAGAGTGGGGTCAGTCTGCTCTTCCCTGGGTGTGTTACATTGACAGAGTGAGGTCAGTCTGCTCTTCCCTGGGTGTGTTAAATTGTCAGAGTGGAGTCAGTCTGCTCTTCCCTTGGAGTGTTACATTGACAGAGTGGGGTCAGTCTGCCCTTCCCTGGGTCTGTTACAATGACAGAGTGGGGTCAGTCTGCCCTTCCCTGTGTCTGTTACATTGGCAGAGTTGGGTCAATCTGCTCTTCCCTGGGTGTGTTACATTGACAGAGTGGGGTCAGTCTGCTCTTCCCTGGGTGTGTTACATTGACAGAGTGGAGTCAGTCTGCTCTTCCCTGGGTGTGTTACATTGACAGAGTGGAGTCAGTCTGCTCTGCCCTGAGTGTGTTACATTGACAGAGTGGGGTCAGTCTGCCCTTCCCTGGGTCTGTTACATTAACAGAGTGGGGTCAGTCTGCCCTTCCCTGTGTCTGTTACATTGACAGAGTGGGGTCAGTCTGCCCTTCCCTGGGTGTGTTACATAGACAGAGTGGGGTCAGTCTGCTCTTCCCTGGGTGTGTTACATTGACAGAGTGTGGTCAGTCTGCTCTTCCCTGGGTGTGTTACATTGACAGAGTGAAGTCAGTCTGCTCTTCCCTGGGTGTGTTACATTGACAGAGTGGAGTTAGTCTGCTCTTCCCTGGGTGTGTTACATTGACAGAGTGTGGTCAGTCTGCTCTTCCCTGGGTGTGTTACATTGACAGAGTGGAGTCAGTCTGCTCTGCCCTGAGTGTGTTACATTGACAGAGTGGGGTCAGTCTGCCCTTCCCTGGGTCTGTTACATTAACAGAGTGGGGTCAGTCTGCCCTTCCCTGTGTCTGTTACATTGACAGAGTGGGGTCAGTCTGCTCTTCCCTGGGTGTGTTACATTGACAGAGTGGGGTCAGTCTGCCCTTCCCTGGGAGTGTTACATTGACATAGTGGGGTCAGTCTGCTCGTCCCTGGGTGTGTTACATTGACAGAGTGTCGTCAGTCTGCTCTTCCCTGGGTGTGTTACATTGACAGAGTGGAGTCAGTCTGCTCTTCCCTGGGTGTGTTACATTGACAGAGTGGGGTCAGTCTGCTCTTCCCTGGGTGTGTTACATTGACAGAGTGGGGTCAGTCTGAACTTCCCTGGGTGTGTTACATTGACAGAGTGGGGTCAGTCTGCTCTTACCTGGGTGTGTTACATTGACAGAGTGGAGTCAGTCTGCTCTTCCCTGGGTGTGTTACATTGACAGAGTGGGGTCAGTCTGCTCTTCCCTGGGTGTGTTACATTGACAGAGTGGGGTCAGTCTGAACTTCCCTGGGTGTGTTACATTGACAGAGTGGGGTCAGTCTGCTCTTACCTGGGTGTGTTACATTGACAGAGTGGGGTCAGTCTGCTCTTCCCTGGGTGGGTTATATTGACAGAGTGGGGTCAGTCTGCTCTTCCCTGGGTGTGTTACATTGACAGAGTGGGGTCAGTCTGCTCTTCCCTGGGTGTGTTACATTGACAGAGTGGGGTCAGTCTGCCCTTCCCTGGGTGGGTTACATTGACAGAGTGGGGTCAGTCTGCTCTTCCCTGGGTGTGTTAAATTGTCAGAGTGGAGTCAGTCTGCTCTTCCCTTGGAGTGTTACATTGACAGAGTGGGGTCAGTCTGCTCTTCCCTGGGTGGGTTATATTGACAGAGTGGGGTCAGTCTGCTCTTCCCTGGGTCTGTTACATTGAAAGAGTGGGGTCAGTCTGCTCTTCCCTGGGTGTGTTACATTGACAGAGTGGGGTCAGTCTGCTCTTCCCTGGGTGTGTTACATTGACAGAGTGGGGTCAGTCTGCTCTTCCCTGGGTGTGTTACATTGACAGAGTGAGGTCAGTCTGCTCTTCCCTGGGTGTGTTAAATTGTCAGAGTGGAGTCAGTCTGCTCTTCCCTTGGAGTGTTACATTGACAGAGTGGGGTCAGTCTGCCCTTCCCTGGGTCTGTTACAATGACAGAGTGGAGTCAGTCTGCTCTTCCCTGGGTGTGTTACATTGACAGAGTGGGGTCAGTCTGCTCTTCCCTGGGTGTGTTACATTGACAGAGTGGGGTCAGTCTGAACTTCCCTGGGTGTGTTACATTGACAGAGTGGGGTCAGTCTGCTCTTACCTGGGTGTGTTACATTGACAGAGTGGGGTCAGTCTGCTCTTCCCTGGGTGGGTTATATTGACAGAGTGGGGTCAGTCTGCTCTTCCCTGGGTGGGTTACATTGACAGAGTGGGGTCAGTCTGCTCTTCCCTGGGTGTGTTACATTGACAGAGTGGGGTCAGTCTGCCCTTCCCTGGGTGGGTTACATTGACAGAGTGGGGTCAGTCTGCTCTTCCCTGGGTGTGTTACATTGACAGAGTGGGGTCAGTCTGCTCTTCCCTGGGTGGGTTACATTGACATAGTGGGGTCAGTCTGCTCTTCCCGGGATGTGTTACATTGACAGAGTGAGGTCAGTCTGCTCTTCCCTGGGTGTGTTACATTGACATAGTGGGGTCAGTCTTCTCTTCACTGGGTGTGTTACATTGACAGATTGGGGTCAGTCTGCTCTTCCCTGGGTGTGTTACATTGTCAGAGTGGGGTCAGTCTGCTCTTCCCTGGGTGTGTTAAATTGACAGAGTGGGGTCAGTCTGCTCTTCCCTGGGTGTGTTACATTGTCAGAGTGGGGTCAGTCTGCTCTTCCCTGGGTGTGTTAAATTGACAGAGTGGGGTCAGTCTGCTCTTCCCTGGGTGTGTTACATTGACAGAGTGAGGTCAGTCTGCTCTTCCCTGGGTGTGTTACATTGACAGAGTGGGGTCAGTCTGCTCTTCCCTGGGTGTGTTACATTGTCGGAGTGAGGTCAGTCTGCTCTTCCCTGGGTATGTTACATTGTCAAAGTGGAGTCAGTCTGCTCTTCCCTGGGTGCGTTAAATTGACAGAGTGAAGTCAGTCTGCTCTTCCCTGGGTGTGTTACATTGACAGAGTGGAGTCAGTCTGCTCTTCCCTGGGTGTGTTACATTGACAGAGTGAAGTCAGTCTGCTCTTCCCTGGGTGTGTTACATTGACAGAGTGGGGTCAGTCTGCTCTTCCCTGGGTGTGTTACATTGACAGAGTGAAGTCAGTCTGCTATTCCCTGGGTGTGTTACACAGACACAGTGGGGTCAGTCTGCTCTTCCCTGAGTGTGTTACATTGACAGAGTGCAGTCAGTCTGCTCTTCCCTGGGTGTGTTACATTGACAGAGTGGAGTCAGTCTTCTCTTCCCTGGGTGTGTTACATTGACAGAGTGAAGTCAGTCTGCTATTCCCTGGGTGTGTTACACTGACACAGTGGGGTCAGTCTGCTCTTCCCTGAGTGTGTTATATTGACAGAGTGGGGTCAGTCTGCTTTTCCCTGGGTGTGTTACATTGACAGAGTGGAGTCAGTCTGCTCTTCCCTGGGTGTGTTACTTTGGCAGAGTGGGGTCAGTCTGCTCTTCCCTGGGTGTGTTACTTTGACAGAGTGGGATCAGTCTGCTCATCCTTGGGTGTGTTACATTGACAGAGTGGAGTCAGTCTGCTCATCCCTGGGTGTGTTACATTGACAGAGTGGGGTCAGTCTGCTATTCCCTGGGTGTGTTACACTGACACAGTGGGGTCAGTCTGCTCTTCCCTGAGTGTGTTACATTGACAGAGTGGAGTCAGTCTGCTCTTCCCTGGGTGTGTTACATTGACAGAGTGGGGTCAGTCTGCTCTTCCCTGGGTGTGTTACATTGACAGAGTGGGGTCAGTCTGCTCTTCCCTGGGTGTGTTACATTGACAGAGTGAGGTCAGTCTGCTCTTACCTGGGTGTGTTACATTGACAGAGTGGGGTCAGTCTGCTCTTCCATGGGTGTGTTACATTGTCAGAGTGGGGTCAGTCTGCTCTTCCCTGGGTGGGTTATATCGACAGAGTGGGGTCAGTCTTCTCTTCCCTGGGTGGGTTACATTGACAGAGTGGGGTCAGTCTGCTCTTCCCTGGGTGGGTTACAATGACAGAGTGGGGTCAGTCTGCTCTTCCCTGGGTGGGTTACATTGACATAGTGGGGTCAGTCTTCTCTTCACTGGGTGTGTTACATTGACAGAGTGAGGTCAGTGTGCTCTTCCCTGGGTGTGTTACATTGACAGAGTGGGGTCAGTCTGCTCTTCCCTGGGTGTGTTACATTGACAGAGTGGGGTCAGTCTGCTCTTCCCTGGGTGTGTTACGTTCACAAGTGGGGTCAGCCTGCTCTTCCCTGGGTGTGTTACATTGACAGAGTGCGGTCAGTCTGCTCTTCCCTGGGTGTGTTACGTTCACAGAGTGGGGTCAGTCTGCTCTTCCCTGGGTGTGTTACTTTGACAGAGTGGGGTCAGTCTGCTCTTCCCTGGGTGTGTTACTTTGACAGAGTGGGGTCAGTCCACTCTTCCCTGGGTGTGTTACATTGACACAGTGGGGTTAGTCTGCTCATCCCTGGGTGTGTTACATTGACAGAGTGCGGTCAGTCTGCTCTTCCCTGGGTGTGTTACATTGACAGAGTGGGGTCAGTCTGCTCTTCCCTGGGTGTGTTACGTTCACAAGTGGGGTCAGCCTGCTCTTCCCTGGGTGTGTTACATTGACAGAGTGCGGTCAGTCTGCTCTTCCCTGGGTGTGTTACGTTCACAGAGTGGGGTCAGTCTGCTCTTCCCTGGGTGTGTTACTTTGACAGAGTGGGGTCAGTCTGCTCTTCCCTGGGTGTGTTACTTTGACAGAGTGGGGTCAGTCCACTCTTCCCTGGGTGTGTTACATTGACACAGTGGGGTTAGTCTGCTCTTCCCTGGGTGTGTTACATTGACAGAGTGCGGTCAGTCTGCTCTTCCCTGGGTGTGTTACGTTGACAGAGTGGGGTCAGTCTGCTCTTTCCTGGGTGGGTTACATTGACAGAGTGGGGTCAGTCTGCTCTTCCCTGGGTGTGTTACATTGACAGAGTGGGGTCAGTGTGCTCTTCCCTGCGTACGCTACATTGACTGAGAGCGGTCAGTCTGCTCTTCACTCTATGGATTACATTGACAGAGTGGGGTCAGTCTGCTCTTCCCTGGGTGTGTTACATTGACAGAGTGAGGTCAGTCTGCTCTTCCCTGGGTGTGTTACATTGACAGAGTGGGGTCAGTGTGCTCTTCCCTGGGTGTGTTACATTGTCGGAGTGAGGTCAGTCTGCTCTTCCCTGGGTATGTTACATTGTCAAAGTGAAGTCAGTCTGCTCTTCCCTGGGTGCGTTAAATTGACAGAGTGAAGTCAGTCTGCTCTTCCCTGGGTGTGTTACATTGACAGAGTGGAGTCAGTCTGCTCTTCCCTGGGTGTGTTACATTGACAGAGTGAAGTCAGTCTGCTCTTCCCTGGGTGTGTTACATTGACAGAGTGGGGTCAGTCTGCTCTTCCCTGGGTGTGTTACATTGACAGAGTGAAGTCAGTCTGCTATTCCCTGGGTGTGTTACACAGACACAGTGGGGTCAGTCTGCTCTTCCCTGAGTGTGTTACATTGACAGAGTGCAGTCAGTCTGCTCTTCCCTGGGTGTGTTACATTGACAGAGTGGAGTCAGTCTTCTCTTCCCTGGGTGTGTTACATTGACAGAGTGAAGTCAGTCTGCTATTCCCTGGGTGTGTTACACTGACACAGTGGGGTCAGTCTGCTCTTCCCTGAGTGTGTTATATTGACAGAGTGGGGTCAGTCTGCTTTTCCCTGGGTGTGTTACATTGACAGAGTGGAGTCAGTCTGCTCTTCCCTGGGTGTGTTACTTTGGCAGAGTGGGGTCAGTCTGCTCTTCCCTGGGTGTGTTACTTTGACAGAGTGGGATCAGTCTGCTCATCCTTGGGTGTGTTACATTGACAGAGTGGACTCAGTCTGCTCATCCCTGGGTGTGTTACATTGACAGAGTGGGGTCAGTCTGCTATTCCCTGGGTGTGTTACACTGACACAGTGGGGTCAGTCTGCTCTTCCCTGAGTGTGTTACATTGACAGAGTGGAGTCAGTCTGCTCTTCCCTGGGTGTGTTACATTGACAGAGTGGGGTCAGTCTGCTCTTCCCTGGGTGTGTTACATTGACAGAGTGGGGTCAGTCTGCTCTTCCCTGGGTGTGTTACATTGACAGAGTGAGGTCAGTCTGCTCTTACCTGGGTGTGTTACATTGACAGAGTGGGGTCAGTCTGCTCTTCCATGGGTGTGTTACATTGTCAGAGTGGGGTCAGTCTGCTCTTCCCTGGGTGGGTTATATTGACAGAGTGGGGTCAGTCTTCTCTTCCCTGGGTGGGTTACATTGACAGAGTGGGGTCAGTCTGCTCTTCCCTGGGTGGGTTACAATGACAGAGTGGGGTCAGTCTGCTCTTCCCTGGGTGGGTTACATTGACATAGTGGGGTCAGTCTTCTCTTCACTGGGTGTGTTACATTGACAGAGTGAGGTCAGTCTGCTCTTCCCTGGGTGTGTTACATTGACAGAGTGGGGTCAGTCTGCTCTTCCCTGGGTGTGTTACATTAACAGAGTGCGGTCAGTCTGCTCTTCCCTGGGTGTGTTACGTTCACAAGTGGGGTCAGCCTGCTCTTCCCTGGGTGTGTTACATTGACAGAGTGCGGTCAGTCTGCTCTTCCCTGGATGTGTTACGTTCACAGAGTGGGGTCAGCCTGCTCTTCCCTGGGTCTGTTACATTGACAGAGTGGGGTCAGTCTGCTCTTCCCTGGGTGTGTTACTTTGACAGAGTGGGGTCAGTCTGCTCTTCCCTGGGTGTGTTACTTTGACAGAGTGGGGTCAGTCCACTCTTCCCTGGGTGTGTTACATTGACACAGTGGGGTTAGTCTGCTCATCCCTGGGTGTGTTACATTGACAGAGTGGGGTCAGTCTGCTCTTCCCTGGGTGTGTTACATTGACAGAGTGCGGTCAGTCTGCTCTTCCCTGGGTGTGTTACGTTGACAGAGTGGGGTCAGTCTGCTCTTTCCTGGGTGGGTTACATTGACAGAGTGGGGTCAGTCTGCTCTTCCCTGGGTGTGTTACATTGACAGAGTGGGGTCAGTGTGCTCTTCCCTGCGTACGCTACATTGACTGAGAGCGGTCAGTCTGCTCTTCACTCTATGGATTACATTGACAGAGTGGGGTCAGTCTGCTCTTCCCTGGGTGTGTTATGTGACAGAGTGGGGTCAGTGTGCTCTTCCTTGGGTGCGTTACATTGACAGAGTGGGGTCAGTCTGCTCTTCCCTGGGTGCGTTACATTGACAGAGTGGGGTCAGTCTGCTCTTCCCTGGGTGCGTTACATTGACAGAGTGGTGTCTGTCTGCTCTTCCCTGGGTGTGTTACATTGACAGAGTAGGGTCAGTCTGCTCTTCCCTGGGTGTGTTACATTGACAGAGTGGGGTCACTCTGCTCTTCCCTGGGTGTATTACATTGTCAGAGTGGGGTCAGTCTGCCCTTCCCAGGGTGTGTTACATTGACAGAGTGAGGTCAGTCTGCTCTTCCCTGGGTATGTTACATTGACAGAGTGGGGTCAGTCTGCTCTTCCCTGGGTGTGTTACATTGACAGAGTGAGGTCAGTCTGCTCTTCCCTGGGTGTGTTAAATTGTCAGAGTGGAGTCAGTCTGCTCTTCCCTTGGAGTGTTACATTGACAGAGTGGGGTCAGTCTGCCCTTCCCTGGGTCTGTTACAATGACAGAGTGGGGTCAGTCTGCCGTTCCCTGTGTCTGTTACATTGGCAGAGTGGGGTCAATCTGCTCTTCCCTGGGTGTGTTACATTGACAGAGTGGGGTCAGTCTGCTCTTCGCTGGGTGTGTTACATTGACAGAGTGGAGTCAGTCTGCTCTTCCCTGGGTGTGTTACATTGACAGAGTGGAGTCAGTCTGCTCTGCCCTGAGTGTGTTACATTGACAGAGTGGGGTCAGTCTGCCCTTCCCTGGGTCTGTTACATTAACAGAGTGGGGTCAGTCTGCCCTTCCCTGTGTCTGTTACATTGACAGAGTGGGGTCAGTCTGCCCTTCCCTGGGTGTGTTACATTGACAGAGTGGGGTCAGTCTGCTCTTCCCTGGGTGTGTTACATTGACAGAGTGTGGTCAGTCTGCTCTTCCCTGGGTGTGTTACATTGACAGAGTGAAGTCAGTCTGCTCTTCCCTGGGTGTGTTACATTGACAGAGTGGAGTTAGTCTGCTCTTCCCTGGGTGTGTTACATTGACAGAGTGTGGTCAGTCTGCTCTTCCCTGGGTGTGTTACATTGACAGAGTGGAGTCAGTCTGCTCTGCCCTGAGTGTGTTACATTGACAGAGTGGGGTCAGTCTGCCCTTCCCTGGGTCTGTTACATTAACAGAGTGGGGTCAGTCTGCCCTTCCCTGTGTCTGTTACATTGACAGAGTGGGGTCAGTCTGCTCTTCCCTGGGTGTGTTACATTGACAGAGTGGGGTCAGTCTGCCCTTCCCTGGGAGTGTTACATTGACATAGTGGGGTCAGTCTGCTCGTCCCTGGGTGTGTTACATTGACAGAGTGTCGTCAGTCTGCTCTTCCCTGGGTGTGTTACATTGACAGAGTGGAGTCAGTCTGCTCTTCCCTGGGTGTGTTACATTGACAGAGTGGGGTCAGTCTGCTCTTCCCTGGGTGTGTTACTTTGACAGAGTGAGGTCACTCTGCTCTTCCCTGGGTATGTTACATTGTCAAAGTGGAGTCAGTCTGCTCTTCCCTGGGTGCGTTAAATTGAAGAGTGTCGTCAGTCTGCTCTTCCCTGGGTGTGTTACATTGACAGAGTGGAGTCAGTCTGCCCTTCCCTGGGAGTGTTACATTGACATAGTGGGGTCAGTCTGCTCTTCCCTGGGTGTGTTACATTGTCGGAGTGAGGTCACTCTGCTCTTCCCTGGGTATGTTACATTGTCAAAGTGGAGTCAGTCTGCTCTTCCCTGGGTGCGTTAAATTGACAGAGTGGAGTCAGTCTGCTCTTCCCTGGGTGTGTTACATTGACAGAGTGAAGTCAGTCTGCTCTTCCCTGGGTGTGTTACATTGACAGAGTGGGGTCAGTCTGCTCTTCCCTGGGTGTGTTACACAGACACAGTGGGGTCCGTCTGCTCTTCCCTGAGTGTGTTACATTGACAGAGTGCAGTCAGTCTGCTCTTCCCTGGGTGTGTTACATTGACAGAGTGAAGTCAGTCTGCTATTCCCTGGGTGTGTTACACTGACACAGTGGGGTCAGTCTGCTCTTCCCTGAGTGTGTTATATTGACAGAGTGGGGTCAGTCTGCTTTTCCCTGGGTGTGTTACATTGACAGAGTGGAGTCAGTCTGCTCTTCCCTGGGTGTGTTACTTTGGCAGAGTGGGGTCAGTCTGCTCTTCCCTGGGTGTGTTACTTTGACAGAGTGGGATCAGTCTGCTCATCCTTGGGTGTGTTACATTGACAGAGTGGAGTCAGTCTGCTCATCCCTGGGTGTGTTACATTGACAGAGTGGGGTCAGTCTGCTATTCCCTGGGTGTGTTACACTGTCACAGTGGGGTCAGTCTGCTCTTCCCTGAGTGTGTTACATTGACAGATTGGAGTCATTCTGCTCTTCCCTGGGTGTGTTACATTGACAGAGTGGGGTCAGTCTGCTCTTCCCTGGGTGTGTTACATTGACAGAGTGGGGTCAGTCTGCTCTTCCCTGGGTGTGTTACATTGACAGAGTGAGGTCAGTCTGCTCTTACCTGGGTGTGTTACATTGACAGAGTGGGGTCAGTCTGCTCTTCCATGGGTGTGTTACATTGTCAGAGTGGGGTCAGTCTGCTCTTCCCTGGGTGGGTTATATTGACAGAGTGGGGTCAGTCTTCTCTTCCCTGGGTGGGTTACATTGACAGAGTGGGGTCAGTCTGCTCTTCCCTGGGTGGGTTACAATGACAGAGTGGGGTCAGTCTGCTCTTCCCTGGGTGGGTTACATTGACAGAGTGGGGTCAGTCTGCTCTTCCCGGGATGTGTTACATTGACAGAGTGAGGTCAGTCTGCTCTTCCCTGGGTGTGTTACATTGACATAGTGGGGTCAGTCTTCTCTTCACTGGGTGTGTTACATTGACAGATTGGGGTCAGTCTGCTCTTCCCTGGGTGTGTTACATTGTCAGAGTGGGGTCAGTCTGCTCTTCCCTGGGTGTGTTACGTTCACAAGTGGGGTCAGCCTGCTCTTCCCTGGGTGTGTTACATTGACAGAGTGCGGTCAGTCTGCTCTTCCCTGGGTGTGTTACGTTCACAGAGTGGGGTCAGCCTGCTCTTCCCTGGGTGTGTTACATTGACAGAGTGAGGTCACTCTGCTCTTACCTGGGTGTG
The DNA here is from genome assembly GCF_047496795.1 of Chiloscyllium punctatum. Taxonomy (NCBI): domain Eukaryota; kingdom Metazoa; phylum Chordata; class Chondrichthyes; order Orectolobiformes; family Hemiscylliidae; genus Chiloscyllium; species Chiloscyllium punctatum. The sequence goes on along the minus strand of NC_092785.1, from coordinate 63,008,140 downwards.
TTACATTGACAGAGTGGGGTCAGTCTGCTCTTCCCTGGGTGTGTTACATTGACAGAGTGCGGTCAGTCTGCTCTTCCCTGGGTGTGTTACTTTGACAGAGTGGGGTCAGTCTGCTCTTCCCTGGGTGTGTTACTTTGACAGAGTGGGGTCAGTCCACTCTTCCCTGGGTGTGTTACATTGACACAGTGGGGTTAGTCTGCTCATCCCTGGGTGTGTTACATTGACAGAGTGGGGTCAGTCTGCTCTTCCCTGGGTGTGTTACATTGACAGAGTGCGGTCAGTCTGCTCTTCCCTGGGTGTGTTACGTTGACAGAGTGGGGTCAGTCTGCTCTTTCCTGGGTGGGTTACATTGACAGAGTGGGGTCAGTCTGCTCTTCCCTGGGTGTGTTACATTGACAGAGTGGGGTCAGTGTGCTCTTCCCTGCGTACGCTACATTGACTGAGAGCGGTCAGTCTGCTCTTCACTCTATGGATTACATTGACAGAGTGGGGTCAGTCTGCTCTTCCCTGGGTGTGTTATGTGACAGAGTGGGGTCAGTGTGCTCTTCCTTGGGTGCGTTACATTGACAGAGTGGGGTCAGTCTGCTCTTCCCTGGGTGCGTTACATTGACAGAGTGGGGTCAGTCTGCTCTTCCCTGGGTGCGTTACATTGACAGAGTGGTGTCTGTCTGCTCTTCCCTGGGTGTGTTACATTGACAGAGTAGGGTCAGTCTGCTCTTCCCTGGGTGTGTTACATTGACAGAGTGGGGTCACTCTGCTCTTCCCTGGGTGTATTACATTGTCAGAGTGGGGTCAGTCTGCCCTTCCCAGGGTGTGTTACATTGACAGAGTGAGGTCAGTCTGCTCTTCCCTGGGTATGTTACATTGACAGAGTGGGGTCAGTCTGCTCTTCCCTGGGTGTGTTACATTGACAGAGTGAGGTCAGTCTGCTCTTCCCTGGGTGTGTTAAATTGTCAGAGTGGAGTCAGTCTGCTCTTCCCTTGGAGTGTTACATTGACAGAGTGGGGTCAGTCTGCCCTTCCCTGGGTCTGTTACAATGACAGAGTGGGGTCAGTCTGCCCTTCCCTGTGTCTGTTACATTGGCAGAGTTGGGTCAATCTGCTCTTCCCTGGGTGTGTTACATTGACAGAGTGGGGTCAGTCTGCTCTTCGCTGGGTGTGTTACATTGACAGAGTGGAGTCAGTCTGCTCTTCCCTGGGTGTGTTACATTGACAGAGTGGAGTCAGTCTGCTCTGCCCTGAGTGTGTTACATTGACAGAGTGGGGTCAGTCTGCCCTTCCCTGGGTCTGTTACATTGACAGAGTGGGGTCAGTCTGCCCTTCCCTGTGTCTGTTACATTGACAGAGTGGGGTCAGTCTGCCCTTCCCTGGGTGTGTTACATTGACAGAGTGGGGTCAGTCTGCTCTTCCCTGGGTGTGTTACATTGACAGAGTGTGGTCAGTCTGCTCTTCCCTGGGTGTGTTACATTGACAGAGTGAAGTCAGTCTGCTCTTCCCTGGGTGTGTTACTTTGACAGAGTGGAGTTAGTCTGCTCTTCCCTGGGTGTGTTACATTGACAGAGTGTGGTCAGTCTGCTCTTCCCTGGGTGTGTTACATTGACAGAGTGGAGTCAGTCTGCTCTGCCCTGAGCGTGTTACATTGACAGAGTGGGGTCAGTCTGCCCTTCCCTGGGTCTGTTACATTAACAGAGTGGGGTCAGTCTGCCCTTCCCTGTGTCTGTTACATTGACAGAGTGGGGTCAGTCTGCTCTTCCCTGGGCGTGTTACATTGACAGAGTGGGGTCAGTCTGCCCTTCCCTGGGAGTGTTACATTGACATAGTGGGGTCAGTCTGCTCGTCCCTGGGTGTGTTACATTGACAGAGTGTCGTCAGTCTGCTCTTCCCTGGGTGTGTTACATTGACAGAGTGGAGTCAGTCTGCTCTTCCCTGGGTGTGTTACATTGACAGAGTGGGGTCAGTCTGCTCTTCCTGGGATGTGTTACATTGACAGAGTGAGGTCAGTCTGCTCTTCCCTGGGTGTGTTACATTGACAGAGTGGGGTCAGTCTTCTCTTCACTGGGTGTGTTACATTGACAGATTGGGGTCAGTCTGCTCTTCCCTGGGTGTGTTACATTGTCAGAGTGGGGTCAGTCTGCTCTTCCCTGGGTGTGTTACATTGACAGAGTGGGGTCAGTCTGATCTTCCCTGGGTGTGTTACATTGACAGAGTGGGGTCATTCTGCTCTTCCCTGGGTGTGTTACATTGACAGAGTGGGGTCAGTCCGCTCTTCCCTGGGTGTGTTACATTGACAGAGTGGGGTCAGTCTGATCTTCCCTGGGTGTGTTACATTGACAGAGTGGGGTCAGTCTGCTCTTACCTGGGTGTGTTACATTGACAGAGTGGGGTCATTCTGCTCTTCCCTGGGTGTGTTACATTGTCAGAGTGGGGTCAGTCTGCTCTTCCCTGGGTGTGTTATATTGACAGAGTGGGGTCAGTCTGCTCTTCCCTGGGTGGGTTACATTGACAGAGTGGGGTCAGTCTGCTCTTCCCTGGGTGGGTTACAATGACAGAGTGGGGTCAGTCTGCTCTTCCCTGGGTGGGTTACATTGACAGAGTGGGGTCAGTCTGCTCTTCCTGGGATGTGTTACATTGACAGAGTGAGGTCAGTCTGCTCTTCCCTGGGTGTGTTACATTGACAGAGTGGGGTCAGTCTTCTCTTCACTGGGTGTGTTACATTGACAGATTGGGGTCAGTCTGCTCTTCCCTGGGTGTGTTACATTGTCAGAGTGGGGTCAGTCTGCTCTTCCCTGGGTGTGTTAAATTGACAGAGTGGGGTCAGTCTGCTCTTCCCTGGGTGTGTTACATTGTCAGAGTGGGGTCAGTCTGCTCTTCCCTGGGTGTGTTAAATTGACAGAGTGGGGTCAGTCTGCTCTTCCCTGGGTGTGTTACATTGACAGAGTGAGGTCAGTCTGCTCTTCCCTGGGTGTGTTACATTGACAGAGTGGGGTCAGTCTGCTCTTCCCTGGGTGTGTTACATTGTCGGAGTGAGGTCAGTCTGCTCTTCCCTGGGTATGTTACATTGTCAAAGTGGAGTCAGTCTGCTCTTCCCTGGGTGCGTTAAATTGACAGAGTGAAGTCAGTCTGCTCTTCCCTGGGTGTGTTACATTGACAGAGTGGAGTCAGTCTGCTCTTCCCTGGGTGTGTTACATTGACAGAGTGAAGTCAGTCTGCTCTTCCCTGGGTGTGTTACATTGACAGAGTGGGGTCAGTCTGCTCTTCCCTGGGTGTGTTACATTGACAGAGTGAAGTCAGTCTGCTATTCCCTCGGTGTGTTACACAGACACAGTGGGGTCAGTCTGCTCTTCCCTGAGTGTGTTACATTGACAGAGTGCAGTCAGTCTGCTCTTCCCTGGGTGTGTTACATTGACAGAGTGGAGTCAGTCTTCTCTTCCCTGGGCGTGTTACATTGACAGAGTGAAGTCAGTCTGCTATTCCCTGGGTGTGTTACACTGACACAGTGGGGTCAGTCTGCTCTTCCCTGAGTGTGTTATATTGACAGAGTGGGGTCAGTCTGCTTTTCCCTGGGTGTGTTACATTGACAGAGTGGAGTCAGTCTGCTCTTCCCTGGGTGTGTTACTTTGGCAGAGTGGGGTCAGTCTGCTCTTCCCTGGGTGTGTTACTTTGACAGAGTGGGATCAGTCTGCTCATCCTTGGGTGTGTTACATTGACAGAGTGGAGTCAGTCTGCTCATCCCTGGGTGTGTTACATTGACAGAGTGGGGTCAGTCTGCTATTCCCTGGGTGTGTTACACTGTCACAGTGGGGTCAGTCTGCTCTTCCCTGAGTGTGTTACATTGACAGAGTGGAGTCAGTCTGCTCTTCCCTGGGTGTGTTACATTGACAGAGTGGGGTCAGTCTGCTCTTCCCTGGGTGTGTTACATTGACAGAGTGGGGTCAGTCTGCTCTTCCCTGGGTGTGTTACATTGACAGAGTGAGGTCAGTCTGCTCTTACCTGGGTGTGTTACATTGACAGAGTGGGGTCAGTCTGCTCTTCCATGGGTGTGTTACATTGTCAGAGTGGGGTCAGTCTGCTCTTCCCTGGGTGGGTTATATTGACAGAGTGGGGTCAGTCTTCTCTTCCCTGGGTGGGTTACATTGACAGAGTGGGGTCAGTCTGCTCTTCCCTGGGTGGGTTACAATGACAGAGTGGGGTTAGTCTGCTCTTCCCTGGGTGGGTTACATTGACAGAGTGGGGTCAGTCTGCTCTTCCCGGGATGTGTTACATTGACAGAGTGAGGTCAGTCTGCTCTTCCCTGGGTGTGTTACATTGACATAGTGGGGTCAGTCTTCTCTTCACTGGGTGTGTTACATTGACAGATTGGGGTCAGTCTGCTCTTCCCTGGGTGTGTTACATTGTCAGAGTGGGGTCAGTCTGCTCTTCCCTGGGTGTGTTACGTTCACAAGTGGGGTCAGCCTGCTCTTCCCTGGGTGTGTTACATTGACAGAGTGCGGTCAGTCTGCTCTTCCCTGGGTGTGTTACGTTCACAGAGTGGGGTCAGCCTGCTCTTCCCTGGGTGTGTTACATTGACAGAGTGAGGTCACTCTGCTCTTACCTGGGTGTGTTACATTGACAGAGTGGGGTCAGTCTGCTCTTCGCTGGGTGTGTTACATTGACAGAGTGCGGTCAGTCTGCTCTTCCCTGGGTGTGTTACTTTGACAGAGTGGGGTCAGTCTGCTCTTCCCTGGGTGTGTTACTTTGACAGAGTGGGGTCAGTCCACTCTTCCCTGGGTGTGTTACATTGACACAGTGGGGTTAGTCTGCTCATCCCTGGGTGTGTTACATTGACAGAGTGGGGTCAGTCTGCTCTTCCCTGGGTGTGTTACATTGACAGAGTGCGGTCAGTCTGCTCTTCCCTGGGTGTGTTACGTTGACAGAGTGGGGTCAGTCTGCTCTTTCCTGGGTGGGTTACATTGACAGAGTGGGGTCAGTCTGCTCTTCCCTGGGTGTGTTACATTGACAGAGTGGGGTCAGTGTGCTCTTCCCTGCGTACGCTACATTGACTGAGAGCGGTCAGTCTGCTCTTCACTCTATGGATTACATTGACAGAGTGGGGTCAGTCTGCTCTTCCCTGGGTGTGTTATGTGACAGAGTGGGGTCAGTGTGCTCTTCCTTGGGTGCGTTACATTGACAGAGTGGGGTCAGTCTGCTCTTCCCTGGGTGCGTTACATTGACAGAGTGGGGTCAGTCTGCTCTTCCCTGGGTGCGTTACATTGACAGAGTGGTGTCTGTCTGCTCTTCCCTGGGTGTGTTACATTGACAGAGTAGGGTCAGTCTGCTCTTCCCTGGGTGTGTTACATTGACAGAGTGGGGTCACTCTGCTCTTCCCTGGGTGTATTACATTGTCAGAGTGGGGTCAGTCTGCCCTTCCCAGGGTGTGTTACATTGACAGAGTGAGGTCAGTCTGCTCTTCCCTGGGTATGTTACATTGACAGAGTGGGGTCAGTCTGCTCTTCCCTGGGTGTGTTACATTGACAGAGTGAGGTCAGTCTGCTCTTCCCTGGGTGTGTTAAATTGTCAGAGTGGAGTCAGTCTGCTCTTCCCTTGGAGTGTTACATTGACAGAGTGGGGTCAGTCTGCCCTTCCCTGGGTCTGTTACAATGACAGAGTGGGGTCAGTCTGCCCTTCCCTGTGTCTGTTACATTGGCAGAGTTGGGTCAATCTGCTCTTCCCTGGGTGTGTTACATTGACAGAGTGGGGTCAGTCTGCTCTTCGCTGGGTGTGTTACATTGACAGAGTGGAGTCAGTCTGCTCTGCCCTGAGTGTGTTACATTGACAGAGTGGGGTCAGTCTGCCCTTCCCTGGGTCTGTTACATTAACAGAGTGGGGTCAGTCTGCTCTTCCCTGTGTCTGTTACATTGACAGAGTGGGGTCAGTCTGCCCTTCCCTGGGTGTGTTACATTGACAGAGTGGGGTCAGTCTGCTCTTCCCTGGGTTTGTTACATTGACAGAGTGTGGTCAGTCTGCTCTTCCCTGGGTGTGTTACATTGACAGAGTGAAGTCAGTCTGCTCTTCCCTGGGTGTGTTACATTGAAAGAGTGGAGTTAGTCTGCTCTTCCCTGGGTGTGTTACATTGACAGAGTGTGGTCAGTCTGCTCTTCCCTGGGTGTGTTACATTGACAGAGTGGAGTCAGTCTGCTCTGCCCTGAGTGTGTTACATTGACAGAGTGGGGTCAGTCTGCCCTTCCCTGGGTCTGTTACATTAACAGAGTGGGGTCAGTCTGCCCTTCCCTGTGTCTGTTACATTGACAGAGTGGGGTCAGTCTGCTCTTCCCTGGGTGTGTTACATTGACAGAGTGGGGTCAGTCTGCCCTTCCCTGGGAGTGTTACATTGACATAGTGGGGTCAGTCTGCTCGTCCCTGGGTGTGTTACATTGACAGAGTGTCGTCAGTCTGCTCTTCCCTGGGTGTGTTACATTGACAGAGTGGAGTCAGTCTGCTCTTCCCTGGGTGTGTTACATTGACAGAGTGGGGTCAGTCTGCTCTTCCCTGGGTGTGTGACATTGACAGAGTGGGGTCAGTCTGATCTTCCCTGGGTGTGTTACATTGACAGAGTGGGGTCAGACTGCTCTTACCTGGGTGTGTTACATTGACAGAGTGGGGTCAGTCTGCTCTTCCCTGGGTGTGTTACATTGTCAGAGTGGGGTCAGTCTGCTCTTCCCTGGGTGGGTTATATTGACAGAGTGGGGTCAGTCTGCTCTTCCCTGGGTGGGTTACATTGACAGAGTGGGGTCAGTCTGCTCTTCCCTGGGTGGGTTACAATGACAGAGTGGGGTCAGTCTGCTCTTCCCTGGGTGGGTTACATTGACAGAGTGGGGTCAGTCTGCTCTTCCCGGGATGTGTTACATTGACAGAGTGAGGTCAGTCTGCTCTTCCCTGGGTGTGTTACATTGACATAGTGGGGTCAGTCTTCTCTTCACTGGGTGTGTTACATTGACAGATTGGGATCAGTCTGCTCTTCCCTGGGTGTGTTACATTGTCAGAGTGGGGTCAGTCTGCTCTTCCCTGGGTGTGTTAAATTGACAGAGTGGGGTCAGTCTGCTCTTCCCTGGGTGTGTTACATTGTCAGAGTGGGGTCAGTCTGCTCTTCCCTGGGTGTGTTAAATTGACAGAGTGGGGTCAGTCTGCTCTTCCCTGGGTGTGTTACATTGACAGAGTGAGGTCAGTCTGCTCTTCCCTGGGTGTGTTACATTGACAGAGTGGGGTCAGTCTGCTCTTCCCTGGGTGTGTTACATTGTCGGAGTGAGGTCAGTCTGCTCTTCCCTGGGTGTGTTACATTGACAGAGTGAAGTCAGTCTGCTCTTCCCTGGGTGTGTTACATTGACAGAGTGGGGTCAGTCTGCTCTTCCCTGGGTGTGTTACATTGACAGAGTGAAGTCAGTCTGCTCTTCCTTGGGTGTGTTACATTGACAGAGTGGGGTCAGTCTGCTCTTCCCTGGGTGTGTTACATTGACAGAGTGGGGTCAGTCTGCTCTTCCCTGGGTGTGTTACATTGTCGGAGTGAGGTCAGTCTGCTCTTCCCTGGGTGTGTTACATTGACAGAGTGAAGTCAGTCTGCTCATCCCTGGGTGTGTTACACTGACACAGTGGGGTCAGTCTGCTCTTCCCTGAGTGTGTTACATTGACAGAGTGGAGTCAGTCTGCTCTTCCCTGGGTGTGTTACATTGACAGAGTGGGGTCAGTCTGCTCTTCCCTGGGTGTTTTACATTGACAGAGTGGGGTCAGTCTGCTCTTCCCTGGGTGTGTTACATTGACAGAGTGGAGTCAGTCTGCTCTTCCCTGGGTGTGTTACATTGACAGAGTGAAGTCAGTCTGCTCTTCCCTGGGTGTGTTACATTGACAGAGTGGGGTCAGTCTGCTCTTCCCTGGGTGTGTTACATTGACAGAGTGAAGTCAGTCTGCTATTCCCTGGGTGTGTTACACAGACACAGTGGGGTCAGTCTGCTCTTCCCTGAGTGTGTTACATTGACAGAGTGCAGTCAGTCTGCTCTTCCCTGGGTGTGTTACATTGACAGAGTGGAGTCAGTCTGCTATTCCCTGGGTGTGTTACACTGACACAGTGGGGTCAGTCTGCTCTTCCCTGAGTGTGTTATATTGACAGAGTGGGGTCAGTCTGCTTTTCCCTGGGTGTGTTACATTGACAGAGTGGAGTCAGTCTGCTCTTCCCTGGGTGTGTTACTTTGGCAGAGTGGGGTCAGTCTGCTCTTCCCTGGGTGTGTTACTTTGACAGAGTGGGATCAGTCTGCTCATCCTTGGGTGTGTTACATTGACAGAGTGGAGTCAGTCTGCTCATCCCTGGGTGTGTTACATTGACAGAGTGGTGTCAGTCTGCTATTCCCTGGGTGTGTTACACTGACACAGTGGGGTCAGTCTGCTCTTCCCTGAGTGTGTTACATTGACAGAGTGGAGTCAGTCTGCTCTTCCCTGGGTGTGTTACATTGACAGAGTGGGGTCAGTCTGCTCTTCCCTGGGTGTGTTACATTGACAGAGTGGGGTCAGTCTGCTCTTCCCTGGGTGTGTTACATTGACAGAGTGAGGTCAGTCTGCTCTTACCTGGGTGTGTTACATTGACAGAGTGGGGTCAGTCTGCTCTTCCATGGGTGTGTTACATTGTCAGAGTGGGGTCAGTCTGCTCTTCCCTGGGTGGGTTACATTGACAGAGTGGGGTCAGTCTGCTCTTCCCGGGATGTGTTACATTGACAGAGTGAGGTCAGTCTGCTCTTCCCTGGGTGTGTTACATTGACATAGTGGGGTCAGTCTTCTCTTCACTGGGTGTGTTACATTGACAGATTGGGGTCAGTCTGCTCTTCCCTGGGTGTGTTACATTGTCAGAGTGGGGTCAGTCTGCTCTTCCCTGGGTGTGTTAAATTGACAGAGTGGGGTCAGTCTGCTCTTCCCTGGGTGTGTTACATTGTCGGAGTGAGGTCAGTCTGCTCTTCCCTGGGTATGTTACATTGTCAAAGTGGAGTCAGTCTGCTCTTCCCTGGGTGCGTTAAATTGACAGAGTGGGGTCAGTCTGCTCTTCCCTGGGTGTGTTACATTGTCAAAGTGGAGTCAGTCTGATCTTCCCTGGGTGTGTTACATTGACAGAGTGGGGTCAGTCTGCTCTTCCCTGGGTGTGTTACTTTGACAGAGTGGGGTCAGTCTGCTCTTCCCTGGGTGTGTTACTCTGACAGAGTGGGGTCAGTCTGCTCTTCCCTGGGTGTGTTACTTTGACAGAGTGGGGTCAGTCTGCCCTTCCCTGGGTGTGTTACATTGACAGAGTGGGGTCAGTCTTCTCTTCCCTGGGTGTGTTACATTGACAGAGTGCGGTCAGTCTGCTCTTCCCTGGGTGTGTTACGTTGACAGAGTGGGGTCAGCCCTCTCTTTCCTGGGTGGGTTGCATTGACAGAGTGGGGTCAGTCTGCTCTTCCCTGCGTGCGCTCCATTGACAGAGAGCGGTCAGTCTGCTCTTCACTATATGGATTACATTAGCAGAGTGGGGTCAGTCTGCTCTTCGCTGGGTGTGTTATGTGACAGAGTGGGGTCAGTGTGCTCTTCCTTGGGTGCGTTACATTGACAGAGTGGGGTCAGTCTGCTCTTCCCTGCGTGTGTTACATTGACAGATTGGGGTCAGTCTGCTCTATCCTTGGTGCGTTACATTGACAGAGTGGTGTCAGTCTGCTCTTCCCTGGGTGTGTTATGTGACAGAGTGGGGTCAGTGTGCTCTTCCTTGGGTGCGTTACATTGACAGAGTGGGGTCAGTCTGCTCTTCCCTGGGTGTGTTACATTGACAGAGTGAGTTCAGTCTGCTCTTCCCTGGTTGTGTTACATTGTCAGAGTGGGGTCAGTCTGCTCTTCCCTGGGTGTGTTACATTGACAGAGTGGGGTCAGTCTGCTCTTCCCTGGGTATGTTACATTGACAGAGTGGGGTCAGTCTGCTCTTCCCTGGGTGTGTTACATTGACAGAGTGGGGTCAGTCTGCTCTTCCCTGGGTATGTTACATTGACAGAGTGGGGTCAGTCTGCTCTTCCCTGGGTGAGTTACATTGACAGAGTGGGGTCAGTCTGCTCTTCCCTGGGTATGTTACATTGACAGAGTGGGGTCAGTCTGCTCTTCCCTGGGTGTGTTACATTGACAGAGTGGGGTCAGTCTGCTCTTCCCTGGGTATTTTACATTGACAGAGTGGGGTCAGTCTGCTCTTCCCTGGGTGTGTTACTTTGACAGAGTGAGGTCAGTCTGCTCTTCCCTGGGTGTGTTACATTGACAGAGTGGGGTCAGTCTGCTCTTCCCTGGGTGTGTTACATTGACAGAGTGAGGTCAGTCTGCTCTTACCTGGGTGTGTTACATTGACAGAGTGGGGTCAGTCTGCTCTTCCCTGGGTGTGTTACATTGTCAGAGTGGGGTCAGTCTGCTCTTCCCTTGGTGGGTTATATTGACAGAGTGGGGTCAGTCTGCTCTTCCCTGGGTGGGTTACATTGACAGAGTGGGGTCAGTCTGCTCTTCCCTGGGTGGGTTACAATGACAGAGTGGGGTCAGTCTGCTCTTCCCTGGGTGGGTTACATTGACAGAGTGGGGTCAGTCTGATCTTCCCGGGATGTGTTACATTGACAGAGTGAGGTCAGTCTGCTCTTCCCTGGGTGTGTTACATTGACATAGTGGGGTCAGTCTTCTCTTCACTGGGTGTGTTACATTGACAGAGTGAGGTCAGTCTGCTCTTCCCTGGGTGTGTTACATTGACAGAGTGGGGTCAGTCTGCTCTTCCCTGGGTGTGTTACATTGACAGAGTGGGGTCAGTCTGCTCTTCCCTGGGTGTGTTACATTGTCGGAGTGAGGTCAGTCTGCTCTTCCCTTGTTGTGTTACATTGTCAGAGTGGGGTCAGTCTGCTCTTCCCTGGGTGTGTTAAATTGACAGAGTGGGGTCAGTCTGCTCTTCCCTGGGTGTGTTACATTGTCAAAGTGGAGTCAGTCTGCTCTTCCCTGGGTGTGTTACATTGACAGAGTGGGGTCAGTCTGCTCTTCACTGGGTGTGTTACTTTGACAGAGTGGGGTCAGTCTGCTCTTCCCTGGGTGTGTTACTCTGACAGAGTGGGGTCAGTCTGCTCTTCCCTGCGTGTGTTACATTGACAGAGTGGGGTCAGTCTGCTCTTCCCTTGGTGGGCTTTATTGACAGAGTGGGGTCAGTCTGCTCTTCCCTGGGTGTGTTACGTTGACAGAGTGGGGTCAGTCTGCTCTTCCCTGGGTGGGTTACAATGACAGAGTGGGGTCAGTCTGCTCTTCCCTGGGTGGGTTACATTGACAGAGTGGGGTCAGTCTGCTCTCCCGGGATATGTTACATTGACAGAGTGAGGTCAGTCTGCTCTTCCCTGGGAGTGTTACATTGACATAGTGGGGTCAGTCTTTTCTTCACTGGGTGTGTTACATTGACAGAGTGGGGTCAGTCTGCTCTTCCTTGGGTGCGTTACATTGACAGAGTGGGGTCAGTCTGCTCTTCCCTGGGTGTGTTACATTGACAGAGTGAGTTCAGTCTGCTCTTCCCTGGTTGTGTTACATTGTCAGAGTGGGGTCAGTCTGCTCTTCCCTGGGTGTGTTACATTGACAGAGTGGGGTCAGTCTGCTCTTCCCTGGGTGTGTTACATTGACAGAGTGGAGTCAGTCTGCTCTTCCCTGGGTGTGTTACATTGACAGAGTGAGGTCAGTCTGCTCTTACCTGGGTGTGTTACATTGACAGAGTGGGGTCAGTCTGCTCTTCCATGGGTGTGTTACATTGTCAGAGTGGGGTCAGTCTGCTCTTCCCTGGGTGGGTTATATTGACAGAGTGGGGTCAGTCTGCTCTTCCCTGGGTGGGTTACATTGACAGAGTGGGGTCAGTCTGCTCTTCCCTGGGTGGGTTACAATGACAGAGTGGGGTCAGTCTGCTCTTCCCTGGGTGGGTTACATTGACAGAGTGGGGTCAGTCTGCTCTTCCCGGGATGTGTTACATTGACAGAGTGAGGTCAGTCTGCTCTTCCCTGGGTGTGTTACATTGACATAGTGGGGTCAGTCTTCTCTTCACTGGGTGTGTTACATTGACAGATTGGGGTCAGTCTGCTCTTCCCTGGGTGTGTTACATTGTCAGAGTGGGGTCAGTCTGCTCTTCCCTGGGTGTGTTAAATTGACAGAGTGGGGTCAGTCTGCTCTTCCCTGGGTGTGTTAAATTGACAGAGTGGGGTCAGTCTGCTCTTCCCTGGGTGTGTTACATTGTCGGAGTGAGGTCAGTCTGCTCTTCCCTGGGTATGTTACATTGTCAAAGTGGAGTCAGTCTGCTCTTCCCTGGGTGCGTTAAATTGACAGAGTGGGGTCAGTCTGCTCTTCCCTGCGTGTGTTACATTGTCAAAGTGGAGTCAGTCTGATCTTCCCTGGGTGTGTTACATTGACAGAGTGGGGTCAGTCTGCTCTTCCCTGGGTGTGTTACTTTGACAGAGTGGGGTCAGTCTGCTCTTCCCTGGGTGTGTTACTCTGACAGAGTGGGGTCAGTCTGCTCTTCCCTGGGTGTGTTACTTTGACAGAGTGGGGTCAGTCTGCCCTTCCCTGGGTGTGTTACATTGACAGAGTGGGGTCAGTCTTCTCTTCCCTGGGTGTGTTACATTGACAGAGTGCGGTCAGTCTGCTCTTCCCTGGGTGTGTTACGTTGACAGAGTGGGGTCAGCCCTCTCTTTCCTGGGTGGGTTGCATTGACAGAGTGGGGTCAGTGTGCTCTTCCCTGCGTGCGCTCCATTGACAGAGAGCGGTCAGTCTGCTCTTCACTATATGGATTACATTAGCAGAGTGGGGTCAGTCTGCTCTTCGCTGGGTGTGTTATGTGACAGAGTGGGGTCAGTGTGCTCTTCCTTGGGTGCGTTACATTGACAGAGTGGGGTCAGTCTGCTCTTCCCTGCGTGTGTTACATTGACAGAGTGGGGTCAGTCTGCTCTATCCTTGGTGCGTTACATTGACAGAGTGGTGTCAGTCTGCTCTTCCCTGGGTGTGTTATGTGACAGAGTGGGGTCAGTGTGCTCTTCCTTGGGTGCGTTACATTGACAGAGTGGGGTCAGTCTGCTCTTCCCTGGGTGTGTTTCATTGACAGAGTGAGTTCAGTCTGCTCTTCCCTGGTTGTGTTACATTGTCAGAGTGGGGTCAGTCTGCTCTTCCCTGGGTGTGTTACATTGACAGAGTGGGGTCAGTCTGCTCTTCCCTGGGTATGTTACATTGACAGAGTGGGGTCAGTCTGCTCTTCCCTGGGTGTGTTACATTGACAGAGTGGGGTCAGTCTGCTCTTCCCTGGGTGTGTTACATTGACAGAGTGGGGTCAGTCTGCTCTTCCCTGGGTGTGTTACATTGACAGAGTGGGGTCAGTCTGCTCTTCCCTGGGTATTTTACATTGACAGAGTGGGGTCAGTCTGCTCTTCCCTGGGTGTGTTACTTTGACAGAGTGAGGTCAGTCTGCTCTTCCCTGGGTGTGTTACATTGACAGAGTGGGGTCAGTCTGCTCTTCCCTGGGTGTGTTACATTGACAGAGTGAGGTCAGTCTGCTCTTACCTGGGTGTGTTACATTGACAGAGTGGGGTCAGTCTGCTCTTCCCTGGGTGTGTTACATTGTCAGAGTGGGGTCAGTCTGCTCTTCCCTTGGTGGGTTATATTGACAGAGTGGGGTCAGTCTGCTCTTCCCTGGGTGGGTTACATTGACAGAGTGGGGTCAGTCTGCTCTTCCCTGGGTGGGTTACAATGACAGAGTGGGGTCAGTCTGCTCTTCCCTGGGTGGGTTACATTGACAGAGTGGGGTCAGTCTGATCTTCCCGGGATGTGTTACATTGACAGAGTGAGGTCAGTCTGCTCTTCCCTGGGTGTGTTACATTGACATAGTGGGGTCAGTCTTCTCTTCACTGGGTGTGTTACATTGACAGAGTGAGGTCAGTCTGCTCTTCCCTGGGTGTGTTACATTGACAGAGTGGGGTCAGTCTGCTCTTCCCTGGGTGTGTTACATTGACAGAGTGGGGTCAGTCTGCTCTTCCCTGGGTGTGTTACATTGTCGGAGTGAGGTCAGTCTGCTCTTCCCTTGTTGTGTTACATTGTCAGAGTGGGGTCAGTCTGCTCTTCCCTGGGTGTGTTAAATTGACAGAGTGGGGTCAGTCTGCTCTTCCCTGGGTGTGTTACATTGTCAAAGTGGAGTCAGTCTGCTCTTCCCTGGGTGTGTTACATTGACAGAGTGGGGTCAGTCTGCTCTTCACTGGGTGTGTTACTTTGACAGAGTGAGGTCAGTCTGCTCTTCCCTGGGTGTGTTACTCTGACAGAGTGGGGTCAGTCTGCTCTTCCCTGCGTGTGTTACATTGACAGAGTGGGGTCAGTCTGCTCTTCCCTTGGTGGGCTTTATTGACAGAGTGGGGTCAGTCTGCTCTTCCCTGGGTGTGTTACGTTGACAGAGTGGGGTCAGTCTGCTCTTCCCTGGGTGGGTTACAATGACAGAGTGGGGTCAGTCTGCTCTTCCCTGGGTGGGTTACATTGACAGAGTGGGGTCAGTCTGCTCTCCCGGGATATGTTACATTGACAGAGTGAGGTCAGTCTGCTCTTCCCTGGGAGTGTTACATTGACATAGTGGGGTCAGTCTTTTCTTCACTGGGTGTGTTACATTGACAGAGTGGGGTCAGTCTGCTCTTCCTTGGGTGCGTTACATTGACAGAGTGGGGTCAGTCTGCTCTTCCCTGGGTGTGTTACATTGACAGAGTGAGTTCAGTCTGCTCTTCCCTGGTTGTGTTACATTGTCAGAGTGGGGTCAGTCTGCTCTTCCCTGGGTGTGTTACATTGACAGAGTGGGGTCAGTCTGCTCTTCCCTGGGTATGTTACATTGACAGAGTGGGGTCAGTCTGCTCTTCCCTGGGTGTGTTACATTGACAGAGTGAGGTCAGTCTGCTCTTCCCTGGGTGTGTTACATTGACAGAGTGTGGTCAGTCTGCTCTTCCCTGGGTGTGTTACATTGACAGAGTGGGGTCAGTCTGCTATTCCCTGGGTATGTTACATTGACAGAGTGGGGTCAGTCGACTCTTCCCTGTGTGTGTTACATTGACAGAGTGGGGTCAGTCTGCTCTTCCCTGGGTGTGTTACATTGTCAAAGTGGAGTCAGACTGCTCTTCCCTGGGTGTGTTACATTGACAGAGTGGGGTCAGTCTACTCTTCCCTGTGTGTGTTACATTGACAGAGTGGGGTCAGTCTGCTCTTCCCTGGGTGTGTTACATTGACAGAGTGGGGTCAGTCTGCTCTTCCCTGGGTGTGTTACATTGACAGAGTGGAGTCAGTCTGCTCTTCCCTGGGTGTGTTACATTGACAGAGTGCGTTCAGTCTGCTCTTCCCTGGGTGTGTTACATTGACAGAGTGGGGTCAGTCTGCTCTTCCCTGGGTGTGTTACATTGACAGAGTGAGGTCAGTCTGCTCTTACCTGGGTGTGTTACATTGACAGAGTGGGGTCAGTCTGCTCTTCCCTGGGTGTGTTACATTTTGAGAGTGGGGTCAGTCTGCTCTTCCCTTGGTGGGTTATATTGACAGAGTGGGGTCAGTCTGCTCTTCCCTGGGTGGGTTACATTGACAGAGTGGGGTCAGTCTGCTCTTCCCTGGGTGGGTTACAATGACAGAGTGGGGTCAGTCTGCTCTTCCCTGGGTGGGTTACATTGACAGAGTGGGGTCAGTCTGCTCTTCCCGGGATGTGTTACATTGACAGAGTGAGGTCAGTCTGCTCTTCCCTGGGTGTGTTACATTGACATAGTGGGGTCAGTCTTCTCTTCACTGGGTGTGTTACATTGACAGAGTGGGGTCAGTCTGCTCTTCCCTGGGTGTGTTACATTGACAGAGTGGGGTCAGTCTGCTCTTCCCTGGGTGTGTTACATTGACAGAGTGTGGTCAGTCTGCTCTTCCCTGGGCGTGTTACATTGTCGGAGTGAGGTCAGTCTGCTCTTCCCTTGTTGTGTTACATTGTCAGAGTGGGGTCAGTCTGCTCTTCCCTGGGTGTGTTAAATTGACAGAGTGGGGTCAGTCTGCTCTTCCCTGGGTGTGTTACATTGACAGAGTGGGGTCAGTCTGCCCTTCCCTGGGTCTGTTACATTGACAGAGTGGGGTCAGTCTGCTCTTCCCTGGGTTTGTTACATTGACAGATTGTGGTCAGTCTGCTCGTCCCTGGGTGTGTTACATTGACAGAGTGAAGTCAGTCTGCTCTTCCCTGGGTGTGTTACATTGACAGAGTGAAGTCAGTCTGCTCTTCCCTGGGTGTGTTACATTGACAGAGTGGGGTCAGTCTGCTCTTCCCTGGGTGTGTTACATTGACAGAGTGACGTCAGTCTGCTCTTCCCTGGGTGTGTTACACAGACACAGTGGGGTCAGTCTGCTCTTCCCTGTGTGTGTTACTTTGACAGAGTGGGGTCAGTCTGCTCTTCCCTGGGTGTGTTACTTTGACAGAGTGGGATCAGTCTGCTCATCCCTGGGTGTGTTACATTGACAGAGTGGAGTCAGTCTGCTCATCCCTGGGTGTGTTACATTGACAGAGTGGGGTCAGTCTGCTATTCCCTGGGTGTGTTACACTGACACAGTGGGGTCAGTCTGCTCTTCCCTGAGTGTGTTATATTGACAGAGTGGGGTCAGTCTGCTCTTCCCTGGGTGTGTTACATTGACAGAGTGGGGTCAGTCTGCTCTTCCCTTGGTGCGTTACATTGACAGAGTGGGGTCAGTCTGCTCTTCCCTGGGTGTGTTACATTGACAGCGTGGGGTCAGTCTGCCCTTCCCTGGGTCTGTTACATAGACAGAGAGGGGTCAGTCTACTCTTCCCTGTGTGTGTTACATTGACAGAGTGGGGTCAGTCTGCTCTTCCCTGGGTGTGTTACATTGACAGAGTGGGGTCAGTCTGATCTTCCCTGGGTGTGTTGCATTGACAGAGTGGGGTCAGTCTGCTCTTACCTGGGTGTGTTACATTGACAGAGTGGGGTCAGTCTGCTCTTCCCTGGGTGTGTTACATTGTCAGAGTGGGGTCAGTCTGCTCTTCCCTGGGTGGGTTATATTGACAGAGTGGGGTCAGTCTGCTCTTCCCTGGGTGGGTTACATTGACAGAGTTCGGTCAGTCTGCTCTTCCCTGGGTGGGTTACAATGACAGAGTGGGGTCAGTCTGCTCTTCCCTGGGTGGGTTACATTGACAGAGTGGGGTCAGTCTGCTCTTCCCGGGATGTGTTACATTGACATAGTGGGGTCAGTCTTCTCTTCACTGGGTGTGTTACATTGACAGATTGGGGTCAGTCTGCTCTTCCCTGGGTGTGTTACATTGTCAGAGTGGGGTCAGTCTGCTCTTCCCTGGGTGTGTTAAATTGACAGAGTGGGGTCAGTCTGCTCTTCCCTGGGTGTGTTACATTGTCAGAGTGGGGTCAGTCTGCTCTTCCCTGGGTGTGTTACTTTGACAGAGTGAGGTCAGTCTGCTCTTCCCTGGGTGTGTTACATTGACAGAGTGGGGTCAGTCTGCTCTTCCCTGGGTGTGTTACATTGACAGAGTGAGGTCAGTCTGCTCTTACCTGGGTGTGTTACATTGACAGAGTGGGGTCAGTCTGCTCTTCCCTGGTTGTGTTACATTGTCAGAGTGGGGTCAGTCTGCTCTTCCCTTGGTGGGTTATATTGACAGAGTGGGGTCAGTCTGCTCTTCCCTGGGTGGGTTACATTGACAGAGTGGGGTCAGTCTGCTCTTCCCTGGGTGGTTTACAATGACAGAGTGGGGTCAGTCTGCTCTTCCCTGGGTGGGTTACATTGACAGAGTGGGGTCAGTCTGATCTTCCCGGGATGTGTTACATTGACAGAGTGAGGTCAGTCTGCTCTTCCCTGGGTGTGTTACATTGACATAGTGGGGTCAGTCTTCTCTTCACTGGGTGTGTTACATTGACAGAGTGAGGTCAGTCTGCTCTTCCCTGGGTGTGTTACATTGACAGAGTGGGGTCAGTCTGCTCTTCCCTGGGTGTGTTACATTGACAGAGTGGGGTCAGTCTGCTCTTCCCTGGGTGTGTTACATTGTCGGAGTGAGGTCAGTCTGCTCTTCCCTTGTTGTGTTACATTGTCAGAGTGGGGTCAGTCTGCTCTTCCCTGGGTGTGTTAAATTGACAGAGTGGGGTCAGTCTGCTCTTCCCTGGGTGTGTTACATTGTCAAAGTGGAGTCAGTCTGCTCTTCCCTGGGTGTGTTACATTGACAGAGTGGGGTCAGTCTGCTCTTCACTGGGTGTGTTACTTTGACAGAGTGGGGTCAGTCTGCTCTTCCCTGGGTGTGTTACTCTGACAGAGTGGGGTCAGTCTGCTCTTCCCTGCGTGTGTTACATTGACAGAGTGGGGTCAGTCTGCTCTTCCCTTGGTGGGTTATATTGACAGAGTGGGGTCAGTCTGCTCTTCCCTGGGTGTGTTACGTTGACAGAGTGGGGTCAGTCTGCTCTTCCCTGGGTGGGTTACAATGACAGAGTGGGGTCAGTCTGCTCTTCCCTGGGTGGGTTACATTGACAGAGTGGGGTCAGTCTGCTCTCCCGGGATATGTTACATTGACAGAGTGAGGTCAGTCTGCTCTTCCCTGGGAGTGTTACATTGACATAGTGGGGTCAGTCTTTTCTTCACTGGGTGTGTTACATTGACAGAGTGGGGTCAGTCTGCTCTTCCTTGGGTGCGTTACATTGACAGAGTGGGGTCAGTCTGCTCTTCCCTGGGTGTGTTACATTGACAGAGTGAGTTCAGTCTGCTCTTCCCTGGTTGTGTTACATTGTCAGAGTGGGGTCAGTCTGCTCTTCCCTGGGTGTGTTACATTGACAGAGTGGGGTCAGTCTGCTCTTCCCTGGGTATGTTACATTGACAGAGTGGGGTCAGTCTGCTCTTCCCTGGGTGTGTTACATTGACAGAGTGAGGTCAGTCTGCTCTTCCCTGGGTGTGTTACATTGACAGAGTGTGGTCAGTCTGCTCTTCCCTGGGTGTGTTACATTGACAGAGTGGGGTCAGTCTGCTCTTCCCTGGGTATGTTACATTGACAGAGTGTGGTCAGTCTACTCTTCCCTGTGTGTGTTACATTGACAGAGTGGGGTCAGTCTGCTCTTCCCTGGGTGTGTTACATTGTCAAAGTGGAGTCAGACTGCTCTTCCCTGGGTGTGTTACATTGAGAGAGTGGGGTCAGTCTGCTCTTCCCTGCGTGTGTTACATTGACAGAGTGGGGTCAGTCTGCTCTTCCCTTGGTGGGCTTTATTGACAGAGTGGGGTCAGTCTGCTCTTCCCTGGGTGTGTTACGTTGACAGAGTGGGGTCAGTCTGCTCTTCCCTGGGTGGGTTACAATGACAGAGTGGGGTCAGTCTGCTCTTCCCTGGGTGGGTTACATTGACAGAGTGGGGTCAGTCTGCTCTCCCGGGATATGTTACATTGACAGAGTGAGGTCAGTCTGCTCTTCCCTGGGAGTGTTACATTGACATAGTGGGGTCAGTCTTTTCTTCACTGGGTGTGTTACATTGACAGAGTGGGGTCAGTCTGCTCTTCCTTGGGTGCGTTACATTGACAGAGTGGGGTCAGTCTGCTCTTCCCTGGGTGTGTTACATTGACAGAGTGAGTTCAGTCTGCTCTTCCCTGGTTGTGTTACATTGTCAGAGTGGGGTCAGTCTGCTCTTCCCTGGGTGTGTTACATTGACAGAGTGGGGTCAGTCTGCTCTTCCCTGGGTATGTTACATTGACAGAGTGGGGTCAGTCTGCTCTTCCCTGGGTGTGTTACATTGACAGAGTGAGGTCAGTCTGCTCTTCCCTGGGTGTGTTACATTGACAGAGTGTGGTCAGTCTGCTCTTCCCTGGGTGTGTTACATTGACAGAGTGTGGTCAGTCTGCTCTTCCCTGTGTGTGTTACATTGACAGAGTGGGGTCAGTCTGCTCTTCCCTGGGTGTGTTACATTGTCAAAGTGGAGTCAGACTGCTCTTCCCTGGGTGTGTTACATTGACAGAGTGGGGTCAGTCTACTCTTCCCTGTGTGTGTTACATTGACAGAGTGGGGTCAGTCTGCTCTTCCCTGGGTGTGTTACATTGACAGAGTGGGGTCAGTCTGCTCTTCCCTGGGTGTGTTACATTGACAGAGTGGAGTCAGTCTGCTCTTCCCTGGGTGTGTTACATTGACAGAGTGCGTTCAGTCTGCTCTTCCCTGGGTGTGTTACATTGACAGAGTGGGGTCAGTCTGCTCTTACCTGGGTGTGTTACATTGACAGAGTGGGGTCAGTCTGCTCTTCCCTGGGTGTGTTACATTTTGAGAGTGGGGTCAGTCTGCTCTTCCCTTGGTGGGTTATATTGACAGAGTGGGGTCAGTCTGCTCTTCCCTGGGTGGGTTACATTGACAGAGTGGGGTCAGTCTGCTCTTCCCTGGGTGGGTTACAATGACAGAGTGGGGTCAGTCTGCTCTTCCCTGGGTGGGTTACATTGACAGAGTGGGGTCAGTCTGCTCTTCCCGGGATGTGTTACATTGACAGAGTGAGGTCAGTCTGCTCTTCCCTGGGTGTGTTACATTGACATAGTGGGGTCAGTCTTCTCTTCACTGGGTGTGTTACATTGACAGAGTGGGGTCAGTCTGCTCTTCCCTGGGTGTGTTACATTGACAGAGTGGGGTCAGTCTGCTCTTCCCTGGGTGTGTTACATTGACAGAGTGTGGTCAGTCTGCTCTTCCCTGGGCGTGTTACATTGTCGGAGTGAGGTCAGTCTGCTCTTCCCTTGTTGTGTTACATTGTCAGAGTGGGGTCAGTCTGCTCTTCCCTGGGTGTGTTAAATTGACAGAGTGGGGTCAGTCTGCTCTTCCCTGGGTGTGTTACATTGACAGAGTGGGGTCAGTCTGCCCTTCCCTGGGTCTGTTACATTGACAGAGTGGGGTCAGTCTGCTCTTCCCTGGGTTTGTTACATTGACAGATTGTGGTCAGTCTGCTCTTCCCTGGGTGTGTTACATTGACAGAGTGAAGTCAGTCTGCTCTTCCCTGGGTGTGTTACATTGACAGAGTGAAGTCAGTCTGCTCTTCCCTGGGTGTGTTACATTGACAGAGTGGGGTCAGTCTGCTCTTCCCTGGGTGTGTTACATTGACAGAGTGAAGTCAGTCTGCTCTTCCCTGGGTGTGTTACACAGACACAGTGGGGTCAGTCTGCTCTTCCCTGTGTGTGTTACTTTGACAGAGTGGGGTCAGACTGCTCTTCCCTGGGTGTGTTACTTTGACAGAGTGGGATCAGTCTGCTCATCCCTGGGTGTGTTACATTGACAGAGTGGAGTCAGTCTGCTCATCCCTGGGTGTGTTACATTGACAGAGTGGGGTCAGTCTGCTATTCCCTGGGTGTGTTACACTGACACAGTGGGGTCAGTCTGCTCTTCCCTGAGTGTGTTATATTGACAGAGTGGGGTCAGTCTGCTCTTCCCTGGGTGTGTTACATTGACAGAGTGGGGTCAGTCTGCTCTTCCCTTGGTGCGTTACATTGACAGAGTGGGGTCAGTCTGCTCTTCCCTGGGTGTGTTACATTGACAGCGTGGGGTCAGTCTGCCCTTCCCTGGGTCTGTTACATAGACAGAGAGGGGTCAGTCTACTCTTCCCTGTGTGTGTTACATTGACAGAGTGGGGTCAGTCTGCTCTTCCCTGGGTGTGTTACATTGACAGAGTGGGGTCAGTCTGATCTTCCCTGGGTGTGTTGCATTGACAGAGTGGGGTCAGTCTGCTCTTACCTGGGTGTGTTACATTGACAGAGTGGGGTCAGTCTGCTCTTCCCTGGGTGTGTTACATTGTCAGAGTGGGGTCAGTCTGCTCTTCCCTGGGTGGGTTATATTGACAGAGTGGGGTCAGTCTGCTCTTCCCTGGGTGGGTTACATTGACAGAGTTCGGTCAGTCTGCTCTTCCCTGGGTGGGTTACAATGACAGAGTGGGGTCAGTCTGCTCTTCCCTGGGTGGGTTACATTGACAGAGTGGGGTCAGTCTGCTCTTCCCGGGATGTGTTACATTGACATAGTGGGGTCAGTCTTCTCTTCACTGGGTGTGTTACATTGACAGATTGGGGTCAGTCTGCTCTTCCCTGGGTGTGTGACATTGTCAGAGTGGGGTCAGTCTGCTCTTCCCTGGGTGTGTTAAATTGACAGAGTGGGGTCAGTCTGCTCTTCCCTGGGTGTGTTACATTGTCAGAGTGGGGTCAGTCTGCTCTTCCCTGGGTGTGTTACTTTGACAGAGTGAGGTCAGTCTGCTCTTCCCTGGGTGTGTTACATTGACAGAGTGGGGTCAGTCTGCTCTTCCCTGGGTGTGTTACATTGACAGAGTGAGGTCAGTCTGCTCTTACCTGGGTGTGTTACATTGACAGAGTGGGGTCAGTCTGCTCTTCCCTGGTTGTGTTACATTGTCAGAGTGGGGTCAGTCTGCTCTTCCCTTGGTGGGTTATATTGACAGAGTGGGGTCAGTCTGCTCTTCCCTGGGTGGGTTACATTGACAGAGTGGGGTCAGTCTGCTCTTCCCTGGGTGGTTTACAATGACAGAGTGGGGTCAGTCTGCTCTTCCCTGGGTGGGTTACATTGACAGAGTGGGGTCAGTCTGATCTTCCCGGGATGTGTTACATTGACAGAGTGAGGTCAGTCTGCTCTTCCCTGGGTGTGTTACATTGACATAGTGGGGTCAGTCTTCTCTTCACTGGGTGTGTTACATTGACAGAGTGAGGTCAGTCTGCTCTTCCCTGGGTGTGTTACATTGACAGAGTGGGGTCAGTCTGCTCTTCCCTGGGTGTGTTACATTGACAGAGTGGGGTCAGTCTGCTCTTCCCTGGGTGTGTTACATTGTCGGAGTGAGGTCAGTCTGCTCTTCCCTTGTTGTGTTACATTGTCAGAGTGGGGTCAGTCTGCTCTTCCCTGGGTGTGTTAAATTGACAGAGTGGGGTCAGTCTGCTCTTCCCTGGGTGTGTTACATTGTCAAAGTGGAGTCAGTCTGCTCTTCCCTGGGTGTGTTACATTGACAGAGTGGGGTCAGTCTGCTCTTCACTGGGTGTGTTACTTTGACAGAGTGGGGTCAGTCTGCTCTTCCCTGGGTGTGTTACTCTGACAGAGTGGGGTCAGTCTGCTCTTCCCTGCGTGTGTTACATTGACAGAGTGGGGTCAGTCTGCTCTTCCCTTGGTGGGTTATATTGACAGAGTGGGGTCAGTCTGCTCTTCCCTGGGTGTGTTACGTTGACAGAGTGGGGTCAGTCTGCTCTTCCCTGGGTGGGTTACAATGACAGAGTGGGGTCAGTCTGCTCTTCCCTGGGTGGGTTACATTGACAGAGTGGGGTCAGTCTGCTCTCCCGGGATATGTTACATTGACAGAGTGAGGTCAGTCTGCTCTTCCCTGGGAGTGTTACATTGACATAGTGGGGTCAGTCTTTTCTTCACTGGGTGTGTTACATTGACAGAGTGGGGTCAGTCTGCTCTTCCTTGGGTGCGTTACATTTACAGAGTGGGGTCAGTCTGCTCTTCCCTGGGTGTGTTACATTGACAGAGTGAGTTCAGTCTGCTCTTCCCTGGTTGTGTTACATTGTCAGAGTGGGGTCAGTCTGCTCTTCCCTGGGTGTGTTACATTGACAGAGTGGGGTCAGTCTGCTCTTCCCTGGGTATGTTACATTGACAGAGTGGTGTCAGTCTGCTCTTCCCTGGGTGTGTTACATTGACAGAGTGAGGTCAGTCTGCTCTTCCCTGGGTGTGTTACATTGACAGAGTGTGGTCAGTCTGCTCTTCCCTGGGTGTGTTACATTGACAGAGTGGGGTCAGTCTGCTCTTCCCTGGGTATGTTACATTGACAGAGTGGGGTCAGTCTACTCTTCCCTGTGTGTGTTATATTGACAGAGTGGGGTCAGTCTGCTCTTCCCTGGGTGTGTTACATTGTCAAAGTGGAGTCAGACTGCTCTTCCCTGGGTGTGTTACATTGACAGAGTGGGGTCAGTCTACTCTTCCCTGTGTGTGTTACATTGACAGAGTGGGGTCAGTCTGCTCTTCCCTGGGTGTGTTACATTGACAGAGTGGGGTCAGTCTGCTCTTCCCTGGGTGTGTTACATTGACAGAGTGGAGTCAGTCTGCTCTTCCCTGGGTGTGTTACATTGACAGAGTGCGTTCAGTCTGCTCTTCCCTGGGTGTGTTACATTGACAGAGTGGGGTCAGTCTGCTCTTCCCTGGGTGTGTTACATTCACAGAGTGAGGTCAGTCTGCTCTTACCTGGGTGTGTTACATTGACAGAGTGGGGTCAGTCTGCTCTTCCCTGGGTGTGTTACATTTTGAGAGTGGGGTCAGTCTGCTCTTCCCTTGGTGGGTTATATTGACAGAGTGGAGTCAGTCCGCTCTTCCCTGGGTGTGTTACATTGACAGAGTGGGGTCAGTCTGCTCTTCCCTGGGTGGGTTACAATGACAGAGTGGGGTCAGTCTGCTCTTCCCTGGGTGGGTTACATTGACAGAGTGGGGTCAGTCTGCTCTTCCCTGGGTCTGTTACAATGACAGAGTGGGGTCAGTCTGCTCTTCCCTGGGTCTGTTACATTGACAGAGTGGAGTCAGTCTGCTCTTCCCGGGATGTGTTACATTGACAGAGTGAGGTCAGTCTGCTCTTCCCTGGGTGTGTTACATTGACATAGTGGGGTCAGTCTTCTCTTCACTGGGTGTGTTACATTGACAGAGTGGGGTCAGTCTGCTCTTCCCTGGGTGTGTTACATTGACAGAGTGGGGTCAGTCTGCTCTTCCCTGGGTGTGTTACATTGACAGAGTGGGGTCAGTCTGCTCTTCCCTGGGTGTGTTACATTGTCGGAGTGAGGTCAGTCTGCTCTTCCCTTGTTGTGTTACATTGTCAGAGTGGGGTCAGTCTGCTCTTCCCTGGGTGTGTTAAATTGACAGAGTGGGGTCAGTCTGCTCTTCCCTGGGTGTGTTACATTGACAGAGTGGGGTCAGTCGGCCCTTCCCTGGGTCTGTTACATTGACAGAGTGGGGTCAGTCTGCTCTTCCCTGGGTTTGTTACATTGACAGAGTGTGGTCAGTCTGCTCTTCCCTGGGTGTGTTACATTGACAGAGTGAAGTCAGTCTGCTCTTCCCTGGGTGTGTTACATTGACAGAGTGAAGTCAGTCTGCTCTTCCCTGGGTGTGTTACATTGACAGAGTGGGGTCAGTCTGCTCTTCCCTGGGTGTGTTACATTGACAGAGTGAAGTCAGTCTGCTATTCCCTGGGTGTGTTACACAGACACAGTGGGGTCAGTCTGCTCTTCCCTGAGTGTGTTACATTGACAGAGTGCAGTCAGTCTGCTCTTCCCTGGGTGTGTTACATTGACAGAGTGGGGTCAGTCTGCTCTTCCCTGGGTGTGTTACATTGACAGAGTGGAGTCAGTCTGCTCATCCCTGGGTGTGTTACATTGACAGAGTGAAGTCATTCTGCTATTCCCTGGGTGTGTTACACTGACACAGTGGGGTCAGTCTGCTCTTCCCTGAGTGTGTTATATTGACAGAGTGGGGTCAGTCTGCTTTTCCCTGGGTGTGTTACATTGACAGAGTGGAGTCAGTCTGCTCTTCCCTGGGTGTGTTACTTTGACAGAGTGGGGTCAGTCTGCTCTTCCCTGGGTGTGTTACTTTGACAGAGTGGGATCAGTCTGCTCATCCCTGGGTGTGTTACATTGACAGAGTGGAGTCAGTCTGCTCATCCCTGGGTGTGTTACATTGACAGTGTGGGGTCAGTCTGCTATTCCCTGGGTGTGTTACACTGACACAGTGGGGTCAGTCTGCTCTTCCCTGAGTGTGTTATATTGACAGAGTGGGGTCAGTCTGCTCTTCCCTGGGTGTGTTACATTGACAGAGTGGGGTCAGTCTGCTCTTCTCTTGGTGCGTTACATTGACAGAGTGGGGTCAGTCTGCTCTTCCCTTGGTGCGTTACATTGACAGAGTGGGGTCAATCTGCTCTTCCCTGGGTGTGTTACATTGACAGCGTGGGGTCAGTCTGCCCTTCCCTGGGTCTGTTACATAGACAGAGAGCGGTCAGTCTACTCTTCCCTGTGTGTGTTACATTGACAGAGTGGGGTCAGTCTGCTCTTCCCTGGGAGTGTTACATTGACATAGTGGGGTCAGTCTGCTCGTCCCTGGGTGTGTTACATTGACAGAGTGTCGTCAGTCTGCTCTTCCCTGGGTGTGTTACATTGACAGAGTGGAGTCAGTCTGCTCTTCCCTGGGTGTGTTACATTGACAGAGTGGGGTCAGTCTGCTCTTCCCTGGGTGTGTTACATTGACAGAGTGGGGTCAGTCTGATCTTCCCTGGGTGTGTTACATTGACAGAGTGGGGCCAGTCTGCTCTTACCTGGGTGTGTTACATTGACAGAGTGGGGTCAGTCTGCTCTTCCCTGGGTGTGTTACATTGTCAGAGTGGGGTCAGTCTGCTCTTCCCTGGGTGGGTTATATTGACAGAGTGGGGTCAGTCTGCTCTTCCCTGGGTGGGTTACATTGACAGAGTGGGGTCAGTCTGCTCTTCCCTGGGTGGGTTACAATGACAGAGTGGGGTCAGTCTGCTCTTCCCTGGGTGGGTTACATTGACAGAGTGGGGTCAGTCTGCTCTTCCCGGGATGTGTTACATTGACATAGTGGGGTCAGTCTTCTCTTCACTGGGTGTGTTACATTGACAGATTGGGGTCAGTCTGCTCTTCCCTGGGTGTGTTACATTGTCAGAGTGGGGTCAGTCTGCTCTTCCCTGGGTGTGTTAAATTGACAGAGTGGGGTCAGTCTGCTCTTCCCTGGGTGTGTTACATTGTCAGAGTGGGGTCAGTCTGCTCTTCCCTGGGTGTGTTAAATTGACAGAGTGGGGTCAGTCTGCTCTTCCCTGGGTGTGTTACATTGACAGAGTGGTGTCAGTCTGCTCTTCCCTGGGTGTGTTACATTGACATAGTGGTGTCAGTCTTCTCTTCACTGGGTGTGTTACATTGACAGATTGGGGTCAGTCTGCTCTTCCCTGGGTGTGTTACATTGTCAGAGTGGGGTCAGTCTGCTCTTCCCTGGGTGTGTTATATTGACAGAGTGGGGTCAGTCTGCTCTTCCCTGGGTGTGTTACATTGTCAGAGTGGGGTCAGTCTGCTCTTCCCTGGGTGTGTTACATTGACAGAGTGGGGTCAGTCTGCTCTTCCCTGGGTGTGTTACATTGACAGAGTGAGGTCAGTCTGCTCTTCCCTGGGTGTGTTACATTGACAGAGTGGGGTCAGTCTGCTCTTCCCTGGGTGTGTTACATTGTCGGAGTGAGGTCAGTCTGCTCTTCCCTGGGTATGTTACATTGTCAACGTGGAGTCAGTCTGCTCTTCCCTGGGTGCGTTAAATTGACAGAGTGGAGTCAGTCTGCTCTTCCCTGGGTGTGTTACATTGACAGAGTGAAGTCAGTCTGCTCTTCCCTGGGTGTGTTACATTGACAGAGTGAAGTCAGTCTGCTCTTCCCTGGGTGTGTTACATTGACAGAGTGGGGTCAGTCTGCTCTTCCCTGGGTGTGTTACATTGACAGAGTGAAGTCAGTCTGCTATTCCCTGGGTGTGTTACACAGACACAGTGGGGTCAGTCTGCTCTTCCCTGAGTGTGTTACATTGACAGAGTGCAGTCAGTCTGCTCTTCCCTGGGTGTGTTACATTGACAGAGTGGAGTCAGTCTTCTCTTCCCTGGGTGTGTTGCATTGACAGAGTGAAGTCAGTCTGCTTGTCCCTGGGTGTGTTACACTGACACAGTGGGGTCAGTCTGCTCTTCCCTGAGTGTGTTATATTGACAGAGTGGGGTCAGTCTGCTTTTCCCTGGGTGTGTTACATTGACAGAGTGGAGTCAGTCTGCTCTTCCCTGGGTGTGTTACTTTGACAGAGTGGGGTCAGTCTGCTCTTCCCTGGGTGTGTTACTTTGACAGAGTGGGATCAGTCTGCTCATCCTTGGGTGTGTTACATTGACAGAGTGGAGTCAGTCTGCTCATCCCTGGGTGTGTTACATTGACAGAGTGGGGTCAGTCTGCTATTCCTTGGGTGTGTTACACTGACACAGTGGGGTCAGTCTGCTCTTCCCTGAGTGTGTTACATTGACAGAGTGGAGTCAGTCTGCTCTTCCCTGGGTGTGTTACATTGACAGAGTGGGGTCAGTCTGCTCTTCCCTGGGTGTGTTACATTGACAGAGTGAGGTCAGTCTGCTCTTCCCTGAGTGTGTTACATTGACAGAGTGGGGTCAGTCTGCTCTTCCCTGGGTGTGTTACATTGACAGAGTGGGGTCAGTCTGCTCTTCCCTGGGTGTGTTACATTGACAGAGTGAGGTCAGTCTGCTCTTACCTGGGTGTGTTACATTGACAGAGTGGGGTCAGTCTGCTCTTCCATGGGTGTGTTACATTGTCAGTGTGGGGTCAGACTGCTCTTCCCTGGGTGGGTTATATTGACAGAGTGGGGTCAGTCTGCTCTTCCCTGGGTGGGTTACATTGACAGAGTGGGGTCAGTCTGCTCTTCCCTGGGTGGGTTACAATGACAGAGTGGGGTCAGTCTGCTCTTCCCTGGGTGGGTTACATTGACAGAGTGGGGTCAGTCTGCTCTTCCCGGGATGTGTTACATTGACAGAGTGAGGTCAGTCTGCTCTTCCCTGGGTGTGTTACATTGACATCGTGGGGTCAGTCTTCTCTTCACTGGGTGTGTTACATTGACAGATTGGGGTCAGTCTGCTCTTCCCTGGGTGTGTTACATTGTCAGAGTGGGGTCAGTCTGCTCTTCCCTGGGTGTGTTAAATTGACAGAGTGGCGTCAGTCTGCTCTTCCCTGGGTGTGTTACATTGACAGAGTGGGGTCAGTCTGCTCTTCCCTGGGTATGTTACATTGTCAAAGTGGAGTCAGTCTGCTCTTCCCTGGGTGCGTTAAATTGACAGAGTGGGGTCAGTCTGCTCTTCCCTGGGTGTGTTACATTGTCAAAGTGGAGTCAGTCTGATCTTCCCTGGGTGTGTTACATTGACAGAGTGGGGTCAGTCTGCTCTTCCCTGGGTGTGTTACTTTGACAGAGTGGGGTCAGTCTGCTCTTCTCTGGGTGTGTTACTCTGACAGAGTGGGGTCAGTCTGCTCTTCCCTGGGTGTGTTACTTTGACAGAGTGGGGTCAGTCTGCCCTTCCCTGGGTGTGTTACATTGACAGAGTGGGGTCAGTCTGCTCTTCCCTGGGTGTGTTACATTGACAGAGTGCGGTCAGTCTGCTCTTCCCTGGGTGTGTTACGTTGACAGAGTGGGGTCAGCCCTCTCTTTCTTGGGTGGGTTGCATTGACAGAGTGGGGTCAGTGTGCTCTTCCCTGCGTGCGCTCCATTGACAGAGAGCGGTCAGTCTGCTCTTCACTATATGGATTACATTGGCAGAGTGGGGTCAGTCTGCTCTTCCCTGGGTGTGTTATGTGACAGAGTGGGGTCAGTGTGCTCTTCCTTGGGTGCGTTACATTGACAGAGTGGGGTCAGTCTGCTCTTCCCTGGGTGTGTTACATTGACAGAGTGAGTTCAGTCTGCTCTTCCCTGGTTGTGTTACATTGTCAGAGTGGGGTCAGTCTGCTCTTCCCTGGGTGTGTTACATTGACAGAGTGGGGTCAGTCTGCTCTTCCCTGGGTATGTTACATTGACAGAGTGGGGTCAGTCTGCTCTTCCCTGGGTGTGTTACATTGACAGAGTGGGGTCAGTCTGCTCTTCCCTGGGTATGT
Organism: Chiloscyllium punctatum; assembly: GCF_047496795.1. Classification (NCBI taxonomy): domain Eukaryota; kingdom Metazoa; phylum Chordata; class Chondrichthyes; order Orectolobiformes; family Hemiscylliidae; genus Chiloscyllium; species Chiloscyllium punctatum. Next base: position 62,978,439 of record NC_092785.1, on the reverse strand, counting down.
TACATTGACAGAGTGGGGTCAGTCTGCTCTACCCTGGGTGAGTTACATTGACAGAGTGGGGTCAGTCTGCTCTTCCCCTGGGTGTGTTACTTTGACAGAGTGAGGTCAGTCTGCTCTTCCCTGGGTGGGTTACAATGACAGAGTGGGGTCAGTCTGCTCTTCCCTGGGTGGGTTACATTGACAGAGTGGGGTCAGTCTGCTCTTCCCTGGGTGGGTTACAATGACAGAGTGGGGTCAGTCTGCTCTTCCCTGGGTGGGTTACATTGACAGAGTGGGGTCAGTCTGCTCTTCCCTGGGTATGTTACATTGACAGAGTGGGGTCAGTCTGCTCTACCCTGGGTGAGTTACATTGACAGAGTGGGGTCAGTCTGCTCTTCCCTGGGTGTGTTACGTTGACAGAGTGGGGTCAGTCTGCTCTTCCCTGGGTGGGTTACAATGACAGAGTGGGGTCAGTCTGCTCTTCCCTGGGTGGGTTACATTGACAGAGTGGGGTCAGTCTGCTCTTCCCGGGATATGTTACATTGACAGAGTGAGGTCAGTCTGCTCTTCCCTGGGAGTGTTACATTGACATAGTGGGGTCAGTCTTCTCTTCACTGGGTGTGTTACATTGACAGAGTGGGGTCAGTCTGCTCTTCCTTGGGTGCGTTACATTGACAGAGTGGGGTCAGTCTGCTCTTCCCTGGGTGTGTTACATTGACAGAGTGAGTTCAGTCTGCTCTTCCCTGGTTGTGTTACATTGACAGAGTGGGGTCAGTCTGCTCTTCCCTGGGTGTGTTACATTGACAGAGTGAGGTCAGTCTGCTCTTACCTGAGTGTGTTACATTGACAGAGTGGGGTCAGTCTGCTCTTCCCTGGGTGTGTTACATTTTGAGAGTGGGGTCAGTCTGCTCTTCCCTTGGTGGGTTATATTGACAGAGTGGGGTCAGTCTGCTCTTCCCTGGGTGGGTTACATTGACAGAGTGGGGTCAGTCTGCTCTTCCCTGGGTGGGTTACAATGACAGAGTGGGGTCAGTCTGCTCTTCCCTGGGTGGGTTACATTGACAGAGTGGGGTCAGTCTGCTCTTCCCGGGATGTGTTACATTGACAGAGTGAGTTCAGTCTGCTCTTCCCTGGGTGTGTTACATTGACATAGTGGGGTCAGTCTTCTCTTCACTGGGTGTGTTACATTGACAGAGTGAAGTCAGTCTGCTCTTCCCTGGGTGTGTTACATTGACAGAGTGGGGTCAGTCTGCTCTTCCCTGGGTGTGTTACATTGACAGAGTGGGGTCAGTCTGCTCTTCCCTGGGTGTGTTACATTGTCGGAGTGAGGTCAGTCTGCTCTTCCCTTGTTGTGTTACATTGTCAGAGTGGGGTCAGTCTGCTCTTCCCTGGGTGTGTTAAATTGACAGAGTGGGGTCAGTCTGCTCTTCCCTGGGTGTGTTACATTGACAGAGTGGGGTCAGTCTGCTCTTCCCTGGGTGTGTTACATTGTCGGAGTGAGGTCAGTCTGCTCTTCCCTGGGTATGTTACATTGTCAAAGTGGAGTCAGTCTGCTCTTCCCTGGGTGCGTTAAATTGACAGAGTGGGGTCAGTCTGCTCTTCCCTGGGTGTGTTACATTGTCAAAGTGGAGTCAGTCTGATCTTCCCTGGGTGTGTTACATTGACAGAGTGGGGTCAGTCTGCTCTTCCCTGGGTGTGTTACTCTGACAGAGTGGGGTCAGTCTGCTCTTCCCTGGGTGTGTTACTTTGACAGAGTGGGGTCAGTCTGCCCTTCCCTGGGTGTGTTACTTTGACAGAGTGGGGTCAGTCTGCTCTTCCCTGGGTGTGTTACATTGACAGAGTGCGGTCAGTCTGCTCTTCCCTGGGTGTGTTACGTTGACAGAGTGGGGTCAGCCCTCTCTTTCTTGGGTGGGTTGCATTGACAGAGTGGGGTCAGTGTGCTCTTCCCTGCGTGCGCTCCATTGACAGAGAGCGGTCAGTCTGCTCTTCACTGTATGGATTACATTGGCAGAGTGGGGTCAGTCTGCTCTTCCCTGGGTGTGTTATGTGACAGAGTGGGGTCAGTGTGCTCTTCCTTGGGTGCGTTACATTGACAGAGTGGGGTCTGTCTGCTCTTCCCTGCGTGTGTTACATTGACAGAGTGGGGTCAGTCTGCTCTATCCTTGGTGCGTTACATTGACAGAGTGGTGTCAGTCTGCTCTTCCCTGGGTGTGTTATGTGACAGAGTGGGGTCAGTGTGCTCTTCCTTGGGTGCGTTACATTGACAGAGTGGGGTCAGTCTGCTCTTCCCTGGGTGTGTTACATTGACAGAGTGAGTTCAGTCTGCTCTTCCCTGGTTGTGTTACATTGTCAGAGTGGGGTCAGTCTGCTCTTCCCTGGGTGTGTTACATTGACAGAGTGGGGTCAGTCTGCTCTTCCCTGGGTATGTTACATTGACAGAGTGGGGTCAGTCTGCTCTTCCCTGGGTGTGTTACATTGACAGAGTGGGGTCAGTCTGCTCTTCCCTGGGTATGTTACATTGACAGAGTGGGGTCAGTCTGCTCTTCCCTGGGTGAGTTACATTGACAGAGTGGGGTCAGTCTGCTCTTCCCTGGGTATGTTACATTGACAGAGTGGGGTCAGTCTGCTCTTCCCTGGGTGTGTTACATTGACAGAGTGGGGTCAGTCTGCTCTTCCCTGGGTATGTTACATTGACAGAGTGGGGTCAGTCTGCTCTTCCCTGGGTGTGTTACTTTGACAGAGTGAGGTCAGTCTGCTCTTCCCTGGGTGTGTTACATTGACAGAGTGGGGTCAGTCTGCTCTTCCCTGGGTGTGTTACATTGACAGAGTGAGGTCAGTCTGCTCTTACCTGGGTGTGTTACATTGACAGAGTGGGGTCAGTCTGCTCTTCCCTGGGTGTGTTACATTGTCAGAGTGGGGTCAGTCTGCTCTTCCCCTGGTGGGTTATATTGACAGAGTGGGGTCAGTCTGCTCTTCCCTGGGTGGGTTACATTTACAGAGTGGGGTCAGTCTGCTCTTCCCTGGGTGGGTTACAATGACAGAGTGGGGTCAGTCTGCTCTTCCCTGGGTGGGTTACATTGACAGAGTGGGGTCAGTCTGCTCTTCCCGGGATGTGTTACATTGACAGAGTGAGGTCAGTCTGCTCTTCCCTGGGTGTGTTAAATTGACATAGTGGGGTCAGTCTTCTCTTCACTGGGTGTGTTACATTGACAGAGTGGGGTCAGTCTGCTCTTCCCTGGGTGTGTTACATTGACAGAGTGGGGTCAGTCTGCTCTTCCCTGGGTGTGTTACATTGACAGAGTGGGGTCAGTCTGCTCTTCCCTGGGTGTGTTACATTGTCGGAGTGAGGTCAGTCTGCTCTTCCCTTGTTGTGTTACATTGTCAGAGTGGGGTCAGTCTGCTCTTCCCTGGGTGTGTTAAATTGACAGAGTGGGGTCAGTCTGCTCTTCCCTGGGTGTGTTACATTGTCAAAGTGGAGTCAGTCTGCTCTTCCCTGGGTGTGTTACATTGACAGAGTGGGGTCAGTCTGCTCTTCCCTGGGTGTGTTACTTTGACAGAGTGGGGTCAGTCTGCTCTTCCCTGGGTGTGTTACTCTGACAGAGTGGGGTCAGTCTGCTCTTCCCTGGGTGTGTTACATTGACAGAGTGGGGTCAGTCTGCTCTTCCCTTGGTGGGTTATATTGACAGAGTGGGGTCAGTCTGCTCTTCCCAGGGTGTGTTACGTTGACAGAGTGGGGTCAGTCTGCTCTTCCCTGGGTGGGTTACAATGACAGAGTGGGGTCAGTCTGCTCTTCCCTGGGTGGGTTACATTGACAGAGTGGGGTCAGTCTGCTCTTCCCGGGATGTGTTACATTGACAGAGTGAGGTCAGTCTGCTCTTCCCTGGGTGTGTTACATTGACATAGTGGGGTCAGTCTTCTCTTCACTGGGTGTGTTACATTGACAGAGTGGGGTCAGTCTGCTCTTCCCTGGGTGTGTTACATTGACAGAGTGGGGTCAGTCTGCTCTTCCCTGGGTGTGTTACATTGACAGAGTGGGGTCAGTCTGCTCTTCCCTGGGTGTGTTACATTGTCGGAGTGAGGTCAGTCTGCTCTTCCCTTGTTGTGTTACATTGTCAGAGTGGGGTCAGTCTGCTCTTCCCTGGGTGTGTTAAATTGACAGAGTGGGGTCAGTCTGCTCTTCCCTGGGTGTGTTACATTGTCAAAGTGGAGTCAGTCTGCTCTTCCCTGGGTGTGTTACATTGACAGAGTGGGGTCAGTCTGCTCTTCACTGGGTGTGTTACTTTGACAGAGTGGGGTCAGTCTGCTCTTCCCTGGGTGTGTTACTCTGACAGAGTGGGGTCAGTCTGCTCTTCCCTGGGTGTGTTACTTTGACAGAGTGGGGTCAGTCTGCTCTTCCCTGGGTGTGTTACATTGACAGAGTGGGGTCAGTCTGCTCTTCCCTTGGTGGGTAATATTGACAGAGTGGGGTCAGTCTGCTCTTCCCTGGGTGTGTTACGTTGACAGAGTGGGGTCAGTCTGCTCTTCCCTGGGTGGGTTACAATGACAGAGTGGGGTCAGTCTGCTCTTCCCTGGGTGGGTTACATGGACAGAGTGGGGTCAGTCTGCTCTTTCCGGGATGTGTTACATTGACAGAGTGAGGTCAGTCTGCTCTTCCCTGGGTGTGTTACATTGACATAGTGGGGTCAGTCTTCTCTTCACTGGGTGTGTTACATTGACAGAGTGGGGTCAGTCTGCTCTTCCCTGGGTGTGTTACATTGACAGAGTGGGGTCAGTCTGCTCTTCCCTGGGTGTGTTACATTGACAGAGTGGGGTCAGTCTGCTCTTCCCTGGGTGTGTTACATTGTCGGAGTGAGGTCAGTCTGCTCTTCCCTTGTTGTGTTACATTGTCAGAGTGGGGTCAGTCTGCTCTTCCCTGGGTGTGTTAAATTGACAGAGTGGGGTCAGTCTGCTCTTCCCTGGGTGTGTTACATTGTCAAAGTGGAGTCAGTCTGCTCTTCCCTGGGTGTGTTACATTGACAGAGTGGGGTCAGTCTGCTCTTCCCTGGGTGTGTTACTTTGACAGAGTGGGGTCAGTCTGCTCTTCCCTGGGTGTGTTACATTGACAGAGTGCGGTCAGTCTGCTCTTCCCTGGGTGTGTTACGTTGACAGAGTGGGGTCAGTCTTCTCTTTCCTGGGTGGGTTGCATTGACAGAGTGGGGTCAGTGTGCTCTTCCCTGCGTGCGCTCCATTGACAGAGAGCGGTCAGTCTGCTCTTCACTATATGGATTACATTGGCAGAGTGGGGTCAGTCTGCTCTTCCCTGGGTGTGTTATGTGACAGAGTGGGGTCAGTGTGCTCTTCCTTGGGTGCGTTACATTGACAGAGTGGGGTCAGTCTGCTCTTCCCTGCGTGTGTTACATTGACAGAGTGGGGTCAGTCTGCTATTCCCTGGGTGTGATACATTAACAGAGTGGGGTCAGTCTGCTCTATCCTGGGTGCGTTACATTGACAGAGTGGTGTCAGTCTGCTCTTCCCTGGGTGTGTTATGTGACAGAGTGTGGTCAGTGTGCTCTTCCTTGGGTGCGTTACATTGACAGAGTGGGGTCAGTCTGCTCTTCCCTGGGTGTGTTACATTGACAGAGTGAGTTCAGTCTGCTCTTCCCTGGTTGTGTTACATTGTCAGAGTGGGGTCAGTCTGCTCTTCCCTGGCTGTGTTACATTGACAGAGTGAGGTCAGTCTGCTCTTCCCTGGGTGTGTTACATTGACAGAGTGAGGTCAGTCTGCTCTTCCCTGGGTGTGTTGCATTGACAGAGTGGGGTCAGTCTGCTCTTCACTGGGTGTGTTACATTGACAGAGTGGGGTCAGTCTGCTCTTCCCTGGGTGTGTTACATTGACAGAGTGGGGTCAGTCTGCTCTTCCCTGGGTGTGTTACATTGACAGAGTGAGGTCAGTCTGCTCTTCCCTGGTTGTGTTACATTGACAGAGTGGGGTCAGTCTGCTCTTCGCTGGGTGCATTGCATTGACAGAGTGGGGTCAGTCTGCTCTTCCCTGGGTGTGTTACATTGACAGAGTGGGGTCAGTCTGCTCTTCCCTGGGTGTGTTACATTGACAGAGTGGGGTCAGTCTGCTCTACCCTGGGTGTGTTACATTGACAGAGTGGGGTCAGTCTGTTTTCTCCTGGCTGTGTTACATTGACACAGTGGGGTCAGTCTGCTCTACCCTGGGTGTGTTGCATTGACAGAGTGGGGTCAGTCTGCTTTTCCCTGGGTGTGTTACATTGACAGAGTGGGGTCAGGCTGCTCTTCCCTGAGTGTGTTACATTGACAGAGTGGGGTCAGTCTGCTCTTCCCTGGGTGTGTTACATTGACAGAGTGGGGTCAGTCTGCTCTACCCTGGGTGTGTTACGTTGACAGAGTGGGGTCAGTCTGCTCTTCCCTGGGTGTGTTACATTGACAGAGTGGGGTCAGTCTGCTCTTCCCTGAGTGTGTTACATTGACAGAGTGGGGTCAGTCTGCTCTTCCCTGGGTGTGTTACATTGACAGAGTGGGGTCAGTCTGCTCTTCCCTGGGTGTGTTACATTGACAGAGTGAGTTCAGTCTGCTCTTCCCTGGTTGTGTTACATTGTCAGAGTGGGGTCAGTCTGCTCTTCCCTGGGTGTGTTACATTGACAGAGTGGGGTCAGTCTGCTCTTCCCAGGGTGTGTTACATTGACAGAGTGGGGTCAGTGTGCTCTTCCCTAGGTGTGCTAATTTGACAGAGTGGGGTCAGTCTGCTCTTCCCTGGGTGTGTTACTTTGACAGAGTGGGGTCAGTCCGCTCTTCCCTGGGTGTGTTACTTTGACAGAGTGGGGTCAGTCTGCTCTTCCCTGGGTGTGTTACTTTGACAGAGTGGGGTCAGTCTGCTCTTCCCTGGGTGTGTTACATTGACAGAGTGGGGTCAGTCTGCTCTTCCCTGGGTGTGTTACATTGACAGAGTGGGGTCAGTCTGCTCTTCCCAGGGTGTGTTACATTGACAGAGTGGGGTCAGTCTGCTCTTCCCTGGGTGTGTTACATTGACAGAGTGGGGTCAGTCTGCTCTTCCCTGGGTGTGTTACATTGACAGAGTGGGGTCAGTCTGCTCTTCCCTGGGTGTGTTACATTGACAGAGTGCGGTCAGTCTGCTCTTCCCTGGGTGTGTTACATTGTCGGAGTGAGGTCAGTCTGCTCTTCCCTTGTTGTGTTACATTGTCAGAGTGGGGTCAGTCTGCTCTTCCCTGGGTGTGTTAAATTGACAGAGTGGGGTCAGTCTGCTCTTCCCTGGGTGTGTTACATTGTCAAAGTGGAGTCAGTCTGCTCTTCCCTGGGTGTGTTACATTGACAGAGTGGGGTCAGTCTGCTCTTCCCTGGGTGTGTTACTTTGACAGAGTGGGGTCAGTCTGCTCTTCCCTGGGTGTGTTACATTGACAGAGTGCGGTCAGTCTGCTCTTCCCTGGGTGTGTTACGTTGACAGAGTGGGGTCAGTCTTCTCTTTCCTGGGTGGGTTGCATTGACAGAGTGGGTTCAGTGTGCTCTTCCCTGCGTGCGCTCCATTGACAGAGAGCGGTCAGTCTGCTCTTCCCTGGGTGTGTTATGTGACAGAGTGGGGTCAGTGTGCTCTTCCTTGGGTGCGTTACATTGACAGAGTGGGGTCAGTCTGCTCTTCCCTGCGTGTGTTACATTGACAGAGTGGGGTCAGTCTGCTATTCCCTGGGTGTGATACATTAACAGAATGGGGTCAGTCTGCTCTATCCTGGGTGCGTTACATTGACCGAGTGGGGTCAGTCTGCTCTTCCCTGGGTGTGTTATGTGACAGAGTGTGGTCAGTGTGCTCTTCCTTGGGTGCGTTACATTGACAGAGTGGGGTCAGTCTGCTCTTCCCTTGGTGTGTTACATTGACAGAGTGAGTTCAGTCTGCTCTTCCCTGGTTGTGTTACATTGTCAGAGTGGGGTCAGTCTGCTCTTCCCTGGGTGTGTTACATTGACAGAGTGAGGTCAGTCTGCTCTTCCCTGGGTGTGTTACATTGACAGAGTGAGGTCAGTCTGCTCTTCCCTGGGTGTGTTACATTGACAGAGTGGGGTCAGTCTGCTCTTCACTGGGTGTGTTACATTGACAGAGTGGGGTCAGTCTGCTCTTCCCTGGGTGTGTTACATTGACAGAGTGGGGTCAGTCTGCTCTTCCCTGGGTGTGTTACATTGACAGAGTGAGGTCAGTCTGCTCTTCCCTGGTTGTGTTACATTGACAGAGTGGGGTCAGTCTGCTCTTCGCTGGGTGTATTACATTGACAGAGTGGGGTCAGTCTGCTCTTCCCTGGGTGTGTTACATTGACAGAGTGGGGTCAGTCTGCTCTTCCCTGGGTGTGTTACATTGACAGAGTGGCGTCAGTCTGCTCTACCCTGGGTGTGTTACATTGACAGAGTGGGGTCAGTCTGCTCTTCCCTGGCTGTGTTACATTGACAGAGTGGGGTCAGTCTGCTCTACCCTGGGTGTGTTACATTGACAGAGTGGGGTCAGTCTGCTCTTCCCTGGGTGTGTTACATTGACAGAGTGGGGTCAGTCTGCTCTTCCCTGAGTGTGTTACATTGACAGAGTGGGGTCAGTCTGCTCTTCCCTGGGTGTGTTACATTGACAGAGTGGGGTCAGTCTGCTCTGCCCTGGGTGTGTTACATTGACAGAGTGGGGTCAGTCTGCTCTTCCCTGGGTGTGTTACATTGACAGAGTGGGGTCAGTCTGCTCTTCCCTGAGTGTGTTACATTGACAGAGTGGGGTCAGTCTGCTCTTCCCTGGGTGTGTTACATTGACAGAGTGGGGTCAGTCTGCTCTTCCCTGGGTGTGTTACATTGACAGAGTGAGTTCAGTCTGCTCTTCCCTGGTTGTGTTACATTGTCAGAGTGGGGTCAGTCTGCTCTTCCCTGGGTGTGTTACATTGACAGAGTGGGGTCAGTCTGCTCTTCCCAGGGTGTGTTACATTGACAGAGTGGGGTCAGTGTGCTCTTCCCTAGGTGTGCTAATTTGACAGAGTGGGGTCAGTCTGCTCTTCCCTGGGTGTGTTACTTTGACAGAGTGGGGTCAGTCCGCTCTTCCCTGGGTGTGTTACATTGACAGAGTGGGGTCAGTCTGCTCTTCCCTGGGTGTGTTACATTGACAGAGTGGGGTCAGTCTGCTCTTCCCTGGGTGTGTTACTTTGACAGAGTGCGGTCAGTCTGCTCTTCCCTGCGTGTGTTACGTTAACAGAGTGGGGTCAGTCTGCTCTTCCCTGGGTGTGTTACATTGTCAGAGTGGGGTCAGTCTGCTCTTCCCTGCGTGTGTTACATTGATAGAGTGGGGTCAGTCTGCTCTTCCCTGGGTGCGTTACATTGACAGAGTGGGGTCAGTCTGCTCTACCCTGGGTGCGTTACATTGACAGAGTGGTGTCAGTCTGCTCTTCCCTAGGTTTGTTACATTGACAGAGTGAGGTCAGTCTGCTCTTCCGTGGGTATGTTTCATTAACAGAGTGGGGTCAGTCTGCTCTTCCCAGGGTGTGTTACATTGTCAGAGTGGAGTCAGTCTGCCCTTCCCAGGGTGTGTTACATTGACAGAGTGAGGTCAGTCTGCTCTTCCCTGGGTATGTTACATTGACAGAGTGGGGTCAGTCTGCTCTTCCCTAGGTGTGCTAATTTGACAGAGTGGGGTCAGTCTGCTCTTCCCTGGGTGTGTTACTTTGACAGAGTGGGGTCAGTCCGCTCTTTCCTGGGTGTGTTACATTGACAGAGTGGGGTCAGTCTGCTCTTCCCTTGGTGGGTTATATTGACAGAGTGGGGTCAGTCTGCTCTTCCCTGGGTGTGTTACGTTGACAGAGTGGGGTCAGTCTGCTCTTCCCTGGGTGGGTTACAATGACAGAGTGGGGTCAGTCTGCTCTTCCCTGGGTGGGTTAAATGGACAGAGTGGGGTCAGTCTGCTCTTTCCGGGATGTGTTACATTGACAGAGTGAGGTCAGTCTGCTCTTCCCTGGGTGTGTTACATTTACATAGTGGGGTCAGTCTTCTCTTCACTGGGTGTGTTACATTGACAGAGTGGGGTCAGTCTGCTCTTCCCTGGGTGTGTTACATTGACAGAGTGGGGTCAGTCTGCTCTTCCCTGGGTGTGTTACATTGACAGAGTGGGGTCAGTCTGCTCTTCCCTGGGTGTGTTACATTGTCGGAGTGAGGTCAGTCTGCTCTTCCCTTGTTGTGTTACATTGTCAGAGTGGGGTCAGTCTGCTCTTCCCTGGGTGTGTTAAATTGACAGAGTGGGGTCAGTCTGCTCTTCCCTGGGTGTGTTACATTGTCAAAGTGGAGTCAGTCTGCTCTTCCCTGGGTGTGTTACATTGACAGAGTGGGGTCAGTCTGCTCTTCCCTGGGTGTGTTACTTTGACAGAGTGGGGTCAGTCTGCTCTTCCCTGGGTGTGTTACATTGACAGAGTGCGGTCAGTCTGCTCTTCCCTGGGTGTGTTACGTTGACAGAGTGGGGTCAGTCTTCTCTTTCCTGGGTGGGTTGCATTGACAGAGTGGGGTCAGTGTGCTCTTCCCTGCGTGCGCTCCATTGACAGAGAGCGGTCAGTCTGCTCTTCACTATATGGATTACATTGGCAGAGTGGGGTCAGTCTGCTCTTCCCTGGGTGTGTTATGTGACAGAGTGGGGTCAGTGTGCTCTTCCTTGGGTGCGTTACATTGACAGAGTGGGGTCAGTCTGCTCTTCCCTGCGTGTGTTACATTGACAGAGTGGGGTCAGTCTGCTATTCCCTGGGTGTGATACATTAACAGAATGGGGTCAGTCTGCTCTATCCTGGGTGCGTTACATTGACAGAGTGGTGTCAGTCTGCTCTTCCCTGGGTGTGTTATGTGACAGAGTGTGGTCAGTGTGCTCTTCCTTGGGTGCGTTACATTGACAGAGTGGGGTCAGTCTGCTCTTCCCTTGGTGTGTTACATTGACAGAGTGAGTTCAGTCTGCTCTTCCCTGGTTGTGTTACATTGTCAGAGTGGGGTCAGTCTGCTCTTCCCTGGGTGTGTTACATTGACAGAGTGAGGTCAGTCTGCTCTTCCCTGGGTGTGTTACATTGACAGAGTGAGGTCAGTCTGCTCTTCCCTGGGTGTGTTACATTGACAGAGTGGGGTCAGTCTGCTCTTCACTGGGTGTGTTACATTGACAGAGTGGGGTCAGTCTGCTCTTCCCTGGGTGTGTTACATTGACAGAGTGGGGTCAGTCTGCTCTTCCCTGGGTGTGTTACATTGACAGAGTGGGGTCAGTCTGCTCTTCCCTGGGTGTGTTACATTGACAGAGTGAGGTCAGTCTGCTCTTACCTGGGTGTGTTACATTGACAGAGTGGGGTCAGTCTGCTCTTCCATGGGTGTGTTACATTGTCAGAGTGGGGTCAGACTGCTCTTCCCTGGGTGGGTTATATTGACAAAGTGGGGTCAGTCTGCTCTTCCCTGGGTGGGTTACATTGACAGAGTGGGGTCAGTCTGCTCTTCCCTGGGTGGGTTACAATGACAGAGTGGGGTCAGTCTGCTCTTCCCTGGGTGGGTTACATTGACAGAGTGGGGTCAGTCTGCTCTTCCCGGGATGTGTTACATTGACAGAGTGAGGTCAGTCTGCTCTTCCCTGGGTGTGTTACATTGACATCGTGGGGTCAGTCTTCTCTTCACTGGGTGTGTTACATTGACAGATTGGGGTCAGTCTGCTCTTCCCTGGGTGTGTTACATTATCAGAGTGGGGTCAGTCTGCTCTTCCCTGGGTGTGTTAAATTGACAGAGTGGCGTCAGTCTGCTCTTCCCTGGGTGTGTTACATTGACAGAGTGGGGTCAGTCTTCTCTTCCCTGGGTGTGTTACATTGTCGGAGTGAGGTCAGTCTGCTCTTCCCTGGGTATGTTACATTGTCAAAGTGGAGTCAGTCTGCTCTTCCCTGGGTGCGTTAAATTGACAGAGTGGGGTCAGTCTGCTCTTCCCTGGGTGTGTTACATTGTCAAAGTGGAGTCAGTCTGATCTTCCCTGGGTGTGTTACATTGACAGAGTGGGGTCAGTCTGCTCTTCCCTGGGTGTGTTACTTTGACAGAGTGGGGTCAGTCTGCTCTTCCCTGGGTGTGTTACTTTGACAGAGTGGGGTCAGTCTGCCCTTCCCTGGGTGCGTTACATTGACAGAGTGCGGTCAGTCTGCTCTTCCCTGGGTGTGTTACGTTGACAGAGTGGGGTCAGCCCTCTCTTTCTTGGGTGGGTTGCATTGACAGAGTGGGGTCAGTGTGCTCTTCCCTGCGTGCGCTCCATTGACAGAGAGCGGTCAGTCTGCTCTTCACTATATGGATTACATTGGCAGAGTGGGGTCAGTCTGCTCTTCCCTGGGTGTGTTATGTGACAGAGTGGGGTCAGTGTGCTCTTCCTTGGGTGCGTTACATTGACAGAGTGGGGTCAGTCTGCTCTTCCCTGGGTGTGTTACATTGACAGAGTGAGTTCAGTCTGCTCTTCCCTGGTTGTGTTACATTGTCAGAGTGGGGTCAGTCTGCTCTTCCCTGGGTGTGTTACATTGACAGAGTGGGGTCAGTCTGCTCTTCCCTGGGTATGTTACATTGACAGGTTGGGGTCAGTCTGCTCTTCCCTGGGTGTGTTACATTGACAGAGTGGGGTCAGTCTGCTCTTCCCTGGGTATGTTACATTGACAGAGTGGGGTCAGTCTGCTCTACCCTGGGTGAGTTACATTGACAGAGTGGGGTCAGTCTGCTCTTCCCTGGGTATGTTACATTGACAGAGTGGGGTCAGTCTGCTCTTCCCTGGGTGTGTTACATTGACAGAGTGGGGTCAGTCTGCTCTTCCCTGGGTATGTTACATTGACAGAGTGGGGTCAGTCTGCTCTTCCCCTCGGTGTGTTACTTTGACAGAGTGAGGTCAGTCTGCTCTTCCCTGGGTGTGTTACATTGACAGAGTGGGGTCAGTCTGCTCTTCCCTGGGTGTGTTACATTGACAGAGTGGGGTCAGTCTGCTCTTACCTGGGTGTGTTACATTGTCAGAGTGGGGTCAGTCTGCTCTTCCCCTGGTGGGTTATATTGACAGAGTGGGGTCAGTCTGCTCTTCCCTGGGTGGGTTACATTGACAGAGTGGGGTCAGTCTGCTCTTCCCTGGGTGGGTTACAATGACAGAGTGGGGTCAGTCTGCTCTTCCCTGGGTGGGTTACATTGACAGAGTGGGGTCAGTCTGCTCTTCCCGGGATGTGTTACATTGACAGAGTGAGGTCAGTCTGCTCTTCCCTGGGTGTGTTAAATTGACATAGTGGGGTCAGTCTTCTCTTCACTGGGTGTGTTACATTGACAGAGTGGGGTCAGTCTGCTCTTCCCTGGGTGTGTTACATTGACAGAGTGGGGTCAGTCTGCTCTTCCCTGGGTGTGTTACATTGACAGAGTGGGGTCAGTCTGCTGTTCCCTGGGTGTGTTACATTGTCGGAGTGAGGTCAGTCTGCTCTTCCCTGGGTGTGTTAAATTGACAGAGTGGGGTCAGTCTGCTCTTCCCTGGGTGTGTTACATTGTCAAAGTGGAGTCAGTCTGCTCTTCCCTGGGTGTGTTACATTGACAGAGTGGGGTCAGTCTGCTCTTCACTGGGTGTGTTACTTTGACAGAGTGGGGTCAGTCTGCTCTTCCCTGGGTGTGTTACTCTGACAGAGTGGGGTCAGTCTGCTCTTCCCTGGGTGTGTTACATTGACAGAGTGAGGTCAGTCTGCTCTTCCCTGGGTGTGTTACATTGACAGAGTGAGGTCAGTCTGCTCTTCCCTGGGTGTGTTACATTGACAGAGTGGGGTCAGTCTGTTCTTCACTGGGTGTGTTACATTGACAGAGTGGGGTCAGTCTGCTCTTCCCTGGGTGTGTTACATTGACAGAGTGGGGTCAGTCTGCTCTTCCCTGGGTGTGTTACATTGACAGAGTGGGGTCAGTCTGCTCTTCCCTGGGTGTGTTACATTGACAGAGTGAGGTCAGTCTGCTCTTACCTGGGTGTGTTACATTGACAGAGTGGGGTCAGTCTGCTCTTCCATGGGTGTGTTACATTGTCAGAGTGGGGTCAGACTGCTCTTCCCTGGGTGGGTTATATTGACAAAGTGGGGTCAGTCTGCTCTTCCCTGGGTGGGTTACATTGACAGAGTGGGGTCAGTCTGCTCTTCCCTGGGTGGGTTACAATGACAGAGTGGGGTCAGTCTGCTCTTCCCTGGGTGGGTTACATTGACAGAGTGGGGTCAGTCTGCTCTTCCCGGGATGTGTTACATTGACAGAGTGAGGTCAGTCTGCTCTTCCCTGGGTGTGTTACATTGACATCGTGGGGTCAGTCTTCTCTTCACTGGGTGTGTTACATTGACAGATTGGGGTCAGTCTGCTCTTCCCTGGGTGTGTTACATTATCAGAGTGGGGTCAGTCTGCTCTTCCCTGGGTGTGTTAAATTGACAGAGTGGCGTCAGTCTGCTCTTCCCTGGGTGTGTTACATTGACAGAGTGGGGTCAGTCTTCTCTTCCCTGGGTGTGTTACATTGTCGGAGTGAGGTCAGTCTGCTCTTCCCTGGGTATGTTACATTGTCAAAGTGGAGTCAGTCTGCTCTTCCCTGGGTGCGTTAAATTGACAGAGTGGGGTCAGTCTGCTCTTCCCTGGGTGTGTTACATTGTCAAAGTGGAGTCAGTCTGATCTTCCCTGGGTGTGTTACATTGACAGAGTGGGGTCAGTCTGCTCTTCCCTGGGTGTGTTACTTTGACAGAGTGGGGTCAGTCTGCTCTTCCCTGGGTGTGTTACTCTGACAGAGTGGGGTCAGTCTGCTCTTCCCTGGGTGTGTTACTTTGACAGAGTGGGGTCAGTCTGCCCTTCCCTGGGTGTGTTACATTGACAGAGTGGGGTCAGTCTGCACTTCACTGGGTGTGTTACATTGACAGAGTGCGGTCAGTCTGCTCTTCCCTGGGTGTGTTACGTTGACAGAGTGGGGTCAGCCCTCTCTTTCTTGGGTGGGTTGCATTGACAGAGTGGGGTCAGTGTGCTCTTCCCTGCGTGCGCTCCATTGACAGAGAGCGGTCAGTCTGCTCTTCACTATATGGATTACATTGGCAGAGTGGGGTCAGTCTGCTCTTCCCTGGGTGTGTTATGTGACAGAGTGGGGTCAGTGTGCTCTTCCTTGGGTGCGTTACATTGACAGAGTGGGGTCAGTCTGCTCTTCCCTGGGTGTGTTACATTGACAGAGTGAGTTCAGTCTGCTCTTCCCTGGTTGTGTTACATTGTCAGAGTGGGGTCAGTCTGCTCTTCCCTGGGTGTGTTACATTGACAGAGTGGGGTCAGTCTGCTCTTCCCTGGTTGTGTTACATTGACAGAGTGGAGTCAGTCTGCTCTTCCCAGGGTGTGTTACATTGACAGAGTGGGGTCAGTCTGCTCTTCCCTGAGTATGTTACATTGACAGAGTGGGGTCAGTCTGCTCTTCCCTGGGTGTGTTACATTGACAGAGTGGGGTCAGTCTGCTCTTCCCTGGGTATGTTACATTGACAGAGTGGGGTCAGTCTGCTCTACCCTGGGTGAGTTACATTGACAGAGTGGGGTCAGTCTGCTCTTCCCTGGGTATGTTACATTGACAGAGTGGGGTCAGTCTGCTCTTCCCTGGGTGTGTTACATTGACAGAGTGGGGTCAGTCTGCTCTTCCTTGGGTATGTTACATTGACAGAGTGGGGTCAGTCTGCTCTTCCCCTGGGTGTGTTACTTTGACAGAGTGAGGTCAGTCTGCTCTTCCCTGGGTGTGTTACATTGACAGAGTGGGGTCAGTCTGCTCTTCCCTGGGTGTGTTACATTGACAGAGTGGGGTCAGTCTGCTCTTACCTGGGTGTGTTACATTGACAGAGTGGGGTCAGTCTGCTCTTCCCTGGGTGTGTTACATTGACAGAGTGGGGTCAGTCTGCTCTTCCCTGGGTGTGTTACTTTGACAGAGTGGGGTCAGTCTGCTCTTCCCTGGGTGTGTTACATTGACGGAGTGAGGTCAGTCTGCTCTTCCCTGGGTGGGTTACAATGACAGAGTGGGGTCAGTCTGCTCTTCCCTGGGTGGGTTACATTGACAGAGTGGGGTCAGTCTGCTCTTCCCTGGGTGGGTTACAATGACAGAGTGGGGTCAGTCTGCTCTTCCCTGGGTGGGTTACATTGACAGAGTGGGGTCAGTCTGCTCTTCCCGGGATGTGTTACATTGACAGAGTGAGGTCAGTCTGCTCTTCCCTGGGTGTGTTAAATTGACATAGTGGGGTCAGTCTTCTCTTCACTGGGTGTGTTACATTGACAGAGTGGGGTCAGTCTGCTCTTCCCTGGGTGTGTTACATTGACAGAGTGGGGTCAGTCTGCTCTTCCCTGGGTGTGTTACATTGACAGAGTGGGGTCAGTCTGCTGTTCCCTGGGTGTGTTACATTGTCGGAGTGAGGTCAGTCTGCTCTTCCCTCGGTGTGTTACTTTGACAGAGTGGGGTCAGTCTGCTCTTCCCTGGGTGTGTTAAATTGACAGAGTGGGGTCAGTCTGCTCTTCCCTGGGTGTGTTACATTGTCAAAGTGGAGTCAGTCTGCTCTTCCCTGGGTGTGTTACATTGACAGAGTGGGGTCAGTCTGCTCTTCACTGGGTGTGTTACTTTGACAGAGTGGGGTCAGTCTGCTCTTCCCTGGGTGTGTTACTCTGACAGAGTGGGGTCAGTCTGCTCTTCCCTGGGTGTGTTACATTGACAGAGTGGGGTCAGTCTGCTCTTCCCTTGGTGGGTTATATTGACAGAGTGGGGTCAGTCTGCTCTTCCCTGGGTGTGTTACGTTGACAGAGTGGGGTCAGTCTGCTCTTCCCTGGGTGGGTTACAATGACAGAGTGGGGTCAGTCTGCTCTTCCCTGGGTGGGTTACATTGACAGAGTGGGGTCAGTCTGCTCTTGCCGGGATATGTTACATTGACAGAGTGAGGTCAGTCTGCTCTTCCCTGGGAGTGTTACATTGACATAGTGGGGTCAGTCTTCTCTTCACTGGGTGTGTTACATTGACAGAGTGGGGTCAGTCTGCTCTTCCTTGGGTGCGTTACATTGACAGAGTGGGGTCAGTCTGCTCTTCCCTGGGTGTGTTACATTGACAGAGTGAGTTCAGTCTGCTCTTCCCTGGTTGTGTTACATTGACAGAGTGGGGTCAGTCTGCTCTTCCCTGGGTGTGTTACATTGACAGAGTGAGGTCAGTCTGCTCTTACCTGAGTGTGTTACATTGACAGAGTGGGGTCAGTCTGCTCTTCCCTGGGTGTGTTACATTTTGAGAGTGGGGTCAGTCTGCTCTTCCCTTGGTGGGTTATATTGACAGAGTGGGGTCAGTCTGCTCTTCCCTGGGTGGGTTACATTGACAGAGTGGGGTCAGTCTGCTCTTCCCTGGGTGGGTTACAATGACAGAGTGGGGTCAGTCTGCTCTTCCCTGGGTGGGTTACATTGACAGAGTGGGGTCAGTCTGCTCTTCCCGGGATGTGTTACATTGACAGAGTGAGTTCAGTCTGCTCTTCCCTGGGTGTGTTACATTGACATAGTGGGGTCAGTCTTCTCTTCACTGGGTGTGTTACATTGACAGAGTGGGGTCAGTCTGCTCTTCCCTGGGTGTGTTACATTGACAGAGTGGGGTCAGTCTGCTCTTCCCTGGGTGTGTTACATTGACAGAGTGGGGTCAGTCTGCTCTTCCCTGGGTGTGTTACATTGTCGGAGTGAGGTCAGTCTGCTCTTCCCTTGTTGTGTTACATTGTCAGAGTGGGGTCAGTCTGCTCTTCCCTGGGTGTGTTAAATTGACAGAGTGGGGTCAGTCTGCTCTTCCCTGGGTGTGTTACATTGACAGAGTGGGGTCAGTCTGCTCTTCCCTGGGTGTGTTACATTGTCGGAGTGAGGTCAGTCTGCTCTTCCCTGGGTATGTTACATTGTCAAAGTGGAGTCAGTCTGCTCTTCCCTGGGTGCGTTAAATTGACAGAGTGGGGTCAGTCTGCTCTTCCCTGGGTGTGTTACATTGTCAAAGTGGAGTCAGTCTGATCTTCCCTGGGTGTGTTACATTGACAGAGTGGGGTCAGTCTGCTCTTCCCTGGGTGTGTTACTCTGACAGAGTGGGGTCAGTCTGCTCTTCCCTGGGTGTGTTACATTGACAGAGTGGGGTCAGTCTTCTCTTCCCTGGGTGTGTTACATTGTCGGAGTGAGGTCAGTCTGCTCTTCCCTGGGTATGTTACATTGTCAAAGTGGAGTCAGTCTGCTCTTCCCTGGGTGCGTTAAATTGACAGAGTGGGGTCAGTCTGCTCTTCCCTGGGTGTGTTACATTGTCAAAGTGGAGTCAGTCTGATCTTCCCTGGGTGTGTTACATTGACAGAGTGGGGTCAGTCTGCTCTTCCCTGGGTGTGTTACTTTGACAGAGTGGGGTCAGTCTGCTCTTCCCTGGGTGTGTTACTCTGACAGAGTGGGGTCAGTCTGCTCTTCCCTGGGTGTGTTACTTTGACAGAGTGGGGTCAGTCTGCCCTTCCCTGGGTGTGTTACATTGACAGAGTGCGGTCAGTCTGCTCTTCCCTGGGTGTGTTACGTTGACAGAGTGGGGTCAGCCCTCTCTTTCTTGGGTGGGTTGCATTGACAGAGTGGGGTCAGTGTGCTCTTCCCTGCGTGCGCTCCATTGACAGAGAGCGGTCAGTCTGCTCTTCACTATATGGATTACATTGGCAGAGTGGGGTCAGTCTGCTCTTCCCTGGGTGTGTTATGTGACAGAGTGGGGTCAGTGTGCTCTTCCTTGGGTGCGTTACATTGACAGAGTGGGGTCAGTCTGCTCTTCCCTGGGTGTGTTACATTGACAGAGTGAGTTCAGTCTGCTCTTCCCTGGTTGTGTTACATTGTCAGAGTGGGGTCAGTCTGCTCTTCCCTGGGTGTGTTACATTGACAGAGTGGGGTCAGTCTGCTCTTCCCTGGGTATGTTACATTGACAGAGTGGGGTCAGTCTGCTCTTCCCTGGGTGTGTTACATTGACAGAGTGGGGTCAGTCTGCTCTTCCCTGGGTATGTTACATTGACAGAGTGGGGTCAGTCTGCTCTACCCTGGGTGAGTTACATTGACAGAGTGGGGTCAGTCTGCTCTTCCCTGGGTATGTTACATTGACAGAGTGGGGTCAGTCTGCTCTTCCCTGGGTGTGTTACATTGACAGAGTGGGGTCAGTCTGCTCTTCCCTGGGTATGTTACATTGACAGAGTGGGGTCAGTCTGCTCTTCCCCTCGGTGTGTTACTTTGACAGAGTGAGGTCAGTCTGCTCTTCCCTGGGTGTGTTACATTGACAGAGTGGGGTCAGTCTGCTCTTCCCTGGGTGTGTTACATTGACAGAGTGGGGTCAGTCTGCTCTTACCTGGGTGTGTTACATTGTCAGAGTGGGGTCAGTCTGCTCTTCCCCTGGTGGGTTATATTGACAGAGTGGGGTCAGTCTGCTCTTCCCTGGGTGGGTTACATTGACAGAGTGGGGTCAGTCTGCTCTTCCCTGGGTGGGTTACAATGACAGAGTGGGGTCAGTCTGCTCTTCCCTGGGTGGGTTACATTGACAGAGTGGGGTCAGTCTGCTCTTCCCGGGATGTGTTACATTGACAGAGTGAGGTCAGTCTGCTCTTCCCTGGGTGTGTTAAATTGACATAGTGGGGTCAGTCTTCTCTTCACTGGGTGTGTTACATTGACAGAGTGGGGTCAGTCTGCTCTTCCCTGGGTGTGTTACATTGACAGAGTGGGGTCAGTCTGCTCTTCCCTGGGTGTGTTACATTGACAGAGTGGGGTCAGTCTGCTGTTCCCTGGGTGTGTTACATTGTCGGAGTGAGGTCAGTCTGCTCTTCCCTGGGTGTGTTAAATTGACAGAGTGGGGTCAGTCTGCTCTTCCCTGGGTGTGTTACATTGTCAAAGTGGAGTCAGTCTGCTCTTCCCTGGGTGTGTTACATTGACAGAGTGGGGTCAGTCTGCTCTTCACTGGGTGTGTTACTTTGACAGAGTGGGGTCAGTCTGCTCTTCCCTGGGTGTGTTACTCTGACAGAGTGGGGTCAGTCTGCTCTTCCCTGGGTGTGTTACATTGACAGAGTGAGGTCAGTCTGCTCTTCCCTGGGTGTGTTACATTGACAGAGTGAGGTCAGTCTGCTCTTCCCTGGGTGTGTTACATTGACAGAGTGGGGTCAGTCTGTTCTTCACTGGGTGTGTTACATTGACAGAGTGGGGTCAGTCTGCTCTTCCCTGGGTGTGTTACATTGACAGAGTGGGGTCAGTCTGCTCTTCCCTGGGTGTGTTACATTGACAGAGTGGGGTCAGTCTGCTCTTCCCTGGGTGTGTTACATTGACAGAGTGAGGTCAGTCTGCTCTTACCTGGGTGTGTTACATTGACAGAGTGGGGTCAGTCTGCTCTTCCATGGGTGTGTTACATTGTCAGAGTGGGGTCAGACTGCTCTTCCCTGGGTGGGTTATATTGACAAAGTGGGGTCAGTCTGCTCTTCCCTGGGTGGGTTACATTGACAGAGTGGGGTCAGTCTGCTCTTCCCTGGGTGGGTTACAATGACAGAGTGGGGTCAGTCTGCTCTTCCCTGGGTGGGTTACATTGACAGAGTGGGGTCAGTCTGCTCTTCCCGGGATGTGTTACATTGACAGAGTGAGGTCAGTCTGCTCTTCCCTGGGTGTGTTACATTGACATCGTGGGGTCAGTCTTCTCTTCACTGGGTGTGTTACATTGACAGATTGGGGTCAGTCTGCTCTTCCCTGGGTGTGTTACATTATCAGAGTGGGGTCAGTCTGCTCTTCCCTGGGTGTGTTAAATTGACAGAGTGGCGTCAGTCTGCTCTTCCCTGGGTGTGTTACATTGACAGAGTGGGGTCAGTCTTCTCTTCCCTGGGTGTGTTACATTGTCGGAGTGAGGTCAGTCTGCTCTTCCCTGGGTATGTTACATTGTCAAAGTGGAGTCAGTCTGCTCTTCCCTGGGTGCGTTAAATTGACAGAGTGGGGTCAGTCTGCTCTTCCCTGGGTGTGTTACATTGTCAAAGTGGAGTCAGTCTGATCTTCCCTGGGTGTGTTACATTGACAGAGTGGGGTCAGTCTGCTCTTCCCTGGGTGTGTTACTTTGACAGAGTGGGGTCAGTCTGCTCTTCCCTGGGTGTTTTACTCTGACAGAGTGGGGTCAGTCTGCTCTTCCCTGGGTGTGTTACTTTGACAGAGTGGGGTCAGTCTGCCCTTCCCTGGGTGTGTTACATTGACAGAGTGGGGTCAGTCTGCTCTTCACTGGGTGTGTTACATTGACAGAGTGCGGTCAGTCTGCTCTTCCCTGGGTGTGTTACGTTGACAGAGTGGGGTCAGCCCTCTCTTTCTTGGGTGGGTTGCATTGACAGAGTGGGGTCAGTGTGCTCTTCCCTGCGTGCGCTCCATTGACAGAGAGCGGTCAGTCTGCTCTTCACTATATGGATTACATTGGCAGAGTGGGGTCAGTCTGCTCTTCCCTGGGTGTGTTATGTGACAGAGTGGGGTCAGTGTGCTCTTCCTTGGGTGCGTTACATTGACAGAGTGGGGTCAGTCTGCTCTTCCCTGGGTGTGTTACATTGACAGAGTGAGTTCAGTCTGCTCTTCCCTGGTTGTGTTACATTGTCACAGTGGGGTCAGTCTGCTCTTCCCTGGGTGTGTTACATTGACAGAGTGGGGTCAGTCTGCTCTTCCCTGGGTATGTTACATTGACAGAGTGGGGTCAGTCTGCTCTTCCCTGGGTGTGTTACATTGACAGAGTGGGGTCAGTCTGCTCTTCCCTGGGTATGTTACATTGACAGAGTGGGGTCAGTCTGCTCTACCCTGGGTGAGTTACATTGACAGAGTGGGGTCAGTCTGCTCTTCCCTGGGTATGTTACATTGACAGAGTGGGGTCAGTCTGCTCTTCCCTGGGTGTGTTACATTGACAGAGTGGGGTCAGTCTGCTCTTCCTTGGGTATGTTACATTGACAGAGTGGGGTCAGTCTGCTCTTCCCCTGGGTGTGTTACTTTGACAGAGTGAGGTCAGTCTGCTCTTCCCTGGGTGTGTTACATTGACAGAGTGGGGTCAGTCTGCTCTTCCCTGGGTGTGTTACATTGACAGAGTGGGGTCAGTCTGCTCTTACCTGGGTGTGTTACATTGACAGAGTGGGGTCAGTCTGCTCTTCCCTGGGTGTGTTACATTGTCAGAGTGGGGTCAGTCTGCTCTTCCCCTGGTGGGTTATATTGACAGAGTGGGGTCAGTCTGCTCTTCCCTGGGTGGGTTACATTGACAGAGTGGGGTCAGTCTGCTCTTCCCTGGGTGGGTTACAATGACAGAGTGGGGTCAGTCTGCTCTTCCCTGGGTGGGTTACATTGACAGAGTGGGGTCAGTCTGCTCTTCCCGGGATGTGTTACATTGACAGAGTGAGGTCAGTCTGCTCTTCCCTGGGTGTGTTAAATTGACATAGTGGGGTCAGTCTTCTCTTCACTGGGTGTGTTACATTGACAGAGTGGGGTCAGTCTGCTCTTCCCTGGGTGTGTTACATTGACAGAGTGGGGTCAGTCTGCTCTTCCCTGGGTGTGTTACATTGACAGAGTGGGGTCAGTCTGCTGTTCCCTGGGTGTGTTACATTGTCGGAGTGAGGTC
This sequence comes from Chiloscyllium punctatum, assembly GCF_047496795.1. Classification (NCBI taxonomy): domain Eukaryota; kingdom Metazoa; phylum Chordata; class Chondrichthyes; order Orectolobiformes; family Hemiscylliidae; genus Chiloscyllium; species Chiloscyllium punctatum. Next base: position 62,955,851 of record NC_092785.1, on the reverse strand, counting down.
AGTCTGCTCTTCCCTGGGTGTGTTAAATTGACAGAGTGGGGTCAGTCTGCTCTTCCCTGGGTGTGTTACATTGTCAAAGTGGAGTCAGTCTGCTCTTCCCTGGGTGTGTTACATTGACAGAGTGTGGTCAGTCTGCTCTTCACTGGGTGTGTTACTTTGACAGAGTGGGGTCAGTCTGCTCTTCCCTGGGTGTGTTACTCTGACAGAGTGGGGTCAGTCTGCTCTTCCCTGGGTGTGTTACATTGACAGAGTGGGGTCAGTCTGCTCTTCCCTTGGTGGGTTATATTGACAGAGTGGGGTCAGTCTGCTCTTCCCTGGGTGTGTTACGTTGACAGAGTGGGGTCAGTCTGCTCTTCCCTGGGTGGGTTACAATGACAGAGTGGGGTCAGTCTGCTCTTCCCTGGGTGGGTTACATTGACAGAGTGGGGTCAGTCTGCTCTTCCCGGGATATGTTACATTGACAGAGTGAGGTCAGTCTGCTCTTCCCTGGGAGTGTTACATTGACATAGTGGGGTCAGTCTTCTCTTCACTGGGTGTGTTACATTGACAGAGTGGGGTCAGTCTGCTCTTCCTTGGGTGCGTTACATTGACAGAGTGGGGTCAGTCTGCTCTTCCCTGGGTGTGTTACATTGACAGAGTGAGTTCAGTCTGCTCTTCCCTGGTTGTGTTACATTGACAGAGTGGGGTCAGTCTGCTCTTCCCTGGGTGTGTTACATTGACAGAGTGAGGTCAGTCTGCTCTTACCTGAGTGTGTTACATTGACAGAGTGGGGTCAGTCTGCTCTTCCCTGGGTGTGTTACATTTTGAGAGTGGGGTCAGTCTGCTCTTCCCTTGGTGGGTTATATTGACAGAGTGGGGTCAGTCTGCTCTTCCCTGGGTGGGTTACATTGACAGAGTGGGGTCAGTCTGCTCTTCCCTGGGTGGGTTACAATGACAGAGTGGGGTCAGTCTGCTCTTCCCTGGGTGGGTTACATTGACAGAGTGGGGTCAGTCTGCTCTTCCCGGGATGTGTTACATTGACAGAGTGAGTTCAGTCTGCTCTTCCCTGGGTGTGTTACATTGACATAGTGGGGTCAGTCTTCTCTTCACTGGGTGTGTTACATTGACAGAGTGGGGTCAGTCTGCTCTTCCCTGGGTGTGTTACATTGACAGAGTGGGGTCAGTCTGCTCTTCCCTGGGTGTGTTACATTGACAGAGTGGGGTCAGTCTGCTCTTCCCTGGGTGTGTTACATTGTCGGAGTGAGGTCAGTCTGCTCTTCCCTTGTTGTGTTACATTGTCAGAGTGGGGTCAGTCTGCTCTTCCCTGGGTGTGTTAAATTGACAGAGTGGGGTCAGTCTGCTCTTCCCTGGGTGTGTTACATTGACAGAGTGGGGTCAGTCTGCTCTTCCCTGGGTGTGTTACATTGTCGGAGTGAGGTCAGTCTGCTCTTCCCTGGGTATGTTACATTGTCAAAGTGGAGTCAGTCTGCTCTTCCCTGGGTGCGTTAAATTGACAGAGTGGGGTCAGTCTGCTCTTCCCTGGTTGTGTTACATTGTCAAAGTGGAGTCAGTCTGATCTTCCCTGGGTGTGTTACATTGACAGAGTGGGGTCAGTCTGCTCTTCCCTGGGTGTGTTACTCTGACAGAGTGGGGTCAGTCTGCTCTTCCCTGGGTGTGTTACTTTGACAGAGTGGGGTCAGTCTGCCCTTCCCTGGGTGTGTTACATTGACAGAGTGGGGTCAGTCTGCTCTTCCCTGGGTGTGTTACATTGACAGAGTGCGGTCAGTCTGCTCTTCCCTGGGTGTGTTACGTTGACAGAGTGGGGTCAGCCCTCTCTTTCTTGGGTGGGTTGCATTGACAGAGTGGGGTCAGTGTGCTCTTCCCTGCGTGCGCTCCATTGACAGAGAGCGGTCAGTCTGCTCTTCACTGTATGGATTACATTGGCAGAGTGGGGTCAGTCTGCTCTTCCCTGGGTGTGTTATGTGACAGAGTGGGGTCAGTGTGCTCTTCCTTGGGTGCGTTACATTGACAGAGTGGGGTCTGTCTGCTCTTCCCTGCGTGTGTTACTTTGACAGAGTGGGGTCAGTCTGCTCTATCCTTGGTGCGTTACATTGACAGAGTGGTGTCAGTCTGCTCTTCCCTGGGTGTGTTATGTGACAGAGTGGGGTCAGTGTGCTCTTCCTTGGGTGCGTTACATTGACAGAGTGGGGTCAGTCTGCTCTTCCCTGGGTGTGTTACATTGACAGAGTGAGTTCAGTCTGCTCTTCCCTGGGTGGGTTAAATGGACAGAGTGGGGTCAGTCTGCTCTTTCCGGGATGTGTTACATTGACAGAGTGAGGTCAGTCTGCTCTTCCCTGGGTGTGTTACATTTACATAGTGGGGTCAGTCTTCTCTTCACTGGGTGTGTTACATTGACAGAGTGGGGTCAGTCTGCTCTTCCCTGGGTGTGTTACATTGACAGAGTGGGGTCAGTCTGCTCTTCCCTGGGTGTGTTACATTGACAGAGTGGGGTCAGTCTGCTCTTCCCTGGGTGTGTTACATTGTCGGAGTGAGGTCAGTCTGCTCTTCCCTTGTTGTGTTACATTGTCAGAGTGGGGTCAGTCTGCTCTTCCCTGGGTGTGTTAAATTGACAGAGTGGGGTCAGTCTGCTCTTCCCTGGGTGTGTTACATTGTCAAAGTGGAGTCAGTCTGCTCTTCCCTGGGTGTGTTACATTGACAGAGTGGGGTCAGTCTGCTCTTCCCTGGGTGTGTTACTTTGACAGAGTGGGGTCAGTCTGCTCTTCCCTGGGTGTGTTACATTGACAGAGTGCGGTCAGTCTGCTCTTCCCTGGGTGTGTTACGTTGACAGAGTGGGGTCAGTCTTCTCTTTCCTGGGTGGGTTGCATTGACAGAGTGGGGTCAGTGTGCTCTTCCCTGCGTGCGCTCCATTGACAGAGAGCGGTCAGTCTGCTCTTCACTATATGGATTACATTGGCAGAGTGGGGTCAGTCTGCTCTTCCCTGGGTGTGTTATGTGACAGAGTGGGGTCAGTGTGCTCTTCCTTGGGTGCGTTACATTGACAGAGTGGGGTCAGTCTGCTCTTCCCTGCGTGTGTTACATTGACAGAGTGGGGTCAGTCTGCTATTCCCTGGGTGTGATACATTAACAGAATGGGGTCAGTCTGCTCTATCCTGGGTGCGTTACATTGACAGAGTGGTGTCAGTCTGCTCTTCCCTGGGTGTGTTATGTGACAGAGTGTGGTCAGTGTGCTCTTCCTTGGGTGCGTTACATTGACAGAGTGGGGTCAGTCTGCTCTTCCCTTGGTGTGTTACATTGACAGAGTGAGTTCAGTCTGCTCTTCCCTGGTTGTGTTACATTGTCAGAGTGGGGTCAGTCTGCTCTTCCCTGGGTGTGTTACATTGACAGAGTGAGGTCAGTCTGCTCTTCCCTGGGTGTGTTACATTGACAGAGTGAGGTCAGTCTGCTCTTCCCTGGGTGTGTTACATTGACAGAGTGGGGTCAGTCTGCTCTTCACTGGGTGTGTTACATTGACAGAGTGGGGTCAGTCTGCTCTTCCCTGGGTGTGTTACATTGACAGAGTGGGGTCAGTCTGCTCTTCCCTGGGTGTGTTACATTGACAGAGTGGGGTCAGTCTGCTCTTCCCTGGGTGTGTTACATTGACAGAGTGAGGTCAGTCTGCTCTTACCTGGGTGTGTTACATTGACAGAGTGGGGTCAGTCTGCTCTTCCATGGGTGTGTTACATTGTCAGAGTGGGGTCAGACTGCTCTTCCCTGGGTGGGTTATATTGACAAAGTGGGGTCAGTCTGCTCTTCCCTGGGTGGGTTACATTGACAGAGTGGGGTCAGTCTGCTCTTCCCTGGGTGGGTTACAATGACAGAGTGGGGTCAGTCTGCTCTTCCCTGGGTGGGTTACATTGACAGAGTGGGGTCAGTCTGCTCTTCCCGGGATGTGTTACATTGACAGAGTGAGGTCAGTCTGCTCTTCCCTGGGTGTGTTACATTGACATCGTGGGGTCAGTCTTCTCTTCACTGGGTGTGTTACATTGACAGATTGGGGTCAGTCTGCTCTTCCCTGGGTGTGTTACATTATCAGAGTGGGGTCAGTCTGCTCTTCCCTGGGTGTGTTAAATTGACAGAGTGGCGTCAGTCTGCTCTTCCCTGGGTGTGTTACATTGACAGAGTGGGGTCAGTCTTCTCTTCCCTGGGTGTGTTACATTGTCGGAGTGAGGTCAGTCTGCTCTTCCCTGGGTATGTTACATTGTCAAAGTGGAGTCAGTCTGCTCTTCCCTGGGTGCGTTAAATTGACAGAGTGGGGTCAGTCTGCTCTTCCCTGGGTGTGTTACATTGTCAAAGTGGAGTCAGTCTGATCTTCCCTGGGTGTGTTACATTGACAGAGTGGGGTCAGTCTGCTCTTCCCTGGGTGTGTTACTTTGACAGAGTGGGGTCAGTCTGCTCTTCCCTGGGTGTGTTACTTTGACAGAGTGGGGTCAGTCTGCCCTTCCCTGGGTGCGTTACATTGACAGAGTGCGGTCAGTCTGCTCTTCCCTGGGTGTGTTACGTTGACAGAGTGGGGTCAGCCCTCTCTTTCTTGGGTGGGTTGCATTGACAGAGTGGGGTCAGTGTGCTCTTCCCTGCGTGCGCTCCATTGACAGAGAGCGGTCAGTCTGCTCTTCACTATATGGATTACATTGGCAGAGTGGGGTCAGTCTGCTCTTCCCTGGGTGTGTTATGTGACAGAGTGGGGTCAGTGTGCTCTTCCTTGGGTGCGTTACATTGACAGAGTGGGGTCAGTCTGCTCTTCCCTGGGTGTGTTACATTGACAGAGTGAGTTCAGTCTGCTCTTCCCTGGTTGTGTTACATTGTCAGAGTGGGGTCAGTCTGCTCTTCCCTGGGTGTGTTACATTGACAGAGTGGGGTCAGTCTGCTCTTCCCTGGGTATGTTACATTGACAGGTTGGGGTCAGTCTGCTCTTCCCTGGGTGTGTTACATTGACAGAGTGGGGTCAGTCTGCTCTTCCCTGGGTATGTTACATTGACAGAGTGGGGTCAGTCTGCTCTACCCTGGGTGAGTTACATTGACAGAGTGGGGTCAGTCTGCTCTTCCCTGGGTATGTTACATTGACAGAGTGGGGTCAGTCTGCTCTTCCCTGGGTGTGTTACATTGACAGAGTGGGGTCAGTCTGCTCTTCCCTGGGTATGTTACATTGACAGAGTGGGGTCAGTCTGCTCTTCCCCTCGGTGTGTTACTTTGACAGAGTGAGGTCAGTCTGCTCTTCCCTGGGTGTGTTACATTGACAGAGTGGGGTCAGTCTGCTCTTCCCTGGGTGTGTTACATTGACAGAGTGGGGTCAGTCTGCTCTTACCTGGGTGTGTTACATTGTCAGAGTGGGGTCAGTCTGCTCTTCCCCTGGTGGGTTATATTGACAGAGTGGGGTCAGTCTGCTCTTCCCTGGGTGGGTTACATTGACAGAGTGGGGTCAGTCTGCTCTTCCCTGGGTGGGTTACAATGACAGAGTGGGGTCAGTCTGCTCTTCCCTGGGTGGGTTACATTGACAGAGTGGGGTCAGTCTGCTCTTCCCGGGATGTGTTACATTGACAGAGTGAGGTCAGTCTGCTCTTCCCTGGGTGTGTTAAATTGACATAGTGGGGTCAGTCTTCTCTTCACTGGGTGTGTTACATTGACAGAGTGGGGTCAGTCTGCTCTTCCCTGGGTGTGTTACATTGACAGAGTGGGGTCAGTCTGCTCTTCCCTGGGTGTGTTACATTGACAGAGTGGGGTCAGTCTGCTGTTCCCTGGGTGTGTTACATTGTCGGAGTGAGGTCAGTCTGCTCTTCCCTGGGTGTGTTAAATTGACAGAGTGGGGTCAGTCTGCTCTTCCCTGGGTGTGTTACATTGTCAAAGTGGAGTCAGTCTGCTCTTCCCTGGGTGTGTTACATTGACAGAGTGGGGTCAGTCTGCTCTTCACTGGGTGTGTTACTTTGACAGAGTGGGGTCAGTCTGCTCTTCCCTGGGTGTGTTACTCTGACAGAGTGGGGTCAGTCTGCTCTTCCCTGGGTGTGTTACATTGACAGAGTGAGGTCAGTCTGCTCTTCCCTGGGTGTGTTACATTGACAGAGTGAGGTCAGTCTGCTCTTCCCTGGGTGTGTTACATTGACAGAGTGGGGTCAGTCTGTTCTTCACTGGGTGTGTTACATTGACAGAGTGGGGTCAGTCTGCTCTTCCCTGGGTGTGTTACATTGACAGAGTGGGGTCAGTCTGCTCTTCCCTGGGTGTGTTACATTGACAGAGTGGGGTCAGTCTGCTCTTCCCTGGGTGTGTTACATTGACAGAGTGAGGTCAGTCTGCTCTTACCTGGGTGTGTTACATTGACAGAGTGGGGTCAGTCTGCTCTTCCATGGGTGTGTTACATTGTCAGAGTGGGGTCAGACTGCTCTTCCCTGGGTGGGTTATATTGACAAAGTGGGGTCAGTCTGCTCTTCCCTGGGTGGGTTACATTGACAGAGTGGGGTCAGTCTGCTCTTCCCTGGGTGGGTTACAATGACAGAGTGGGGTCAGTCTGCTCTTCCCTGGGTGGGTTACATTGACAGAGTGGGGTCAGTCTGCTCTTCCCGGGATGTGTTACATTGACAGAGTGAGGTCAGTCTGCTCTTCCCTGGGTGTGTTACATTGACATCGTGGGGTCAGTCTTCTCTTCACTGGGTGTGTTACATTGACAGATTGGGGTCAGTCTGCTCTTCCCTGGGTGTGTTACATTATCAGAGTGGGGTCAGTCTGCTCTTCCCTGGGTGTGTTAAATTGACAGAGTGGCGTCAGTCTGCTCTTCCCTGGGTGTGTTACATTGACAGAGTGGGGTCAGTCTTCTCTTCCCTGGGTGTGTTACATTGTCGGAGTGAGGTCAGTCTGCTCTTCCCTGGGTATGTTACATTGTCAAAGTGGAGTCAGTCTGCTCTTCCCTGGGTGCGTTAAATTGACAGAGTGGGGTCAGTCTGCTCTTCCCTGGGTGTGTTACATTGTCAAAGTGGAGTCAGTCTGATCTTCCCTGGGTGTGTTACATTGACAGAGTGGGGTCAGTCTGCTCTTCCCTGGGTGTGTTACTTTGACAGAGTGGGGTCAGTCTGCTCTTCCCTGGGTGTGTTACTCTGACAGAGTGGGGTCAGTCTGCTCTTCCCTGGGTGTGTTACTTTGACAGAGTGGGGTCAGTCTGCCCTTCCCTGGGTGTGTTACATTGACAGAGTGGGGTCAGTCTGCTCTTCACTGGGTGTGTTACATTGACAGAGTGCGGTCAGTCTGCTCTTCCCTGGGTGTGTTACGTTGACAGAGTGGGGTCAGCCCTCTCTTTCTTGGGTGGGTTGCATTGACAGAGTGGGGTCAGTGTGCTCTTCCCTGCGTGCGCTCCATTGACAGAGAGCGGTCAGTCTGCTCTTCACTATATGGATTACATTGGCAGAGTGGGGTCAGTCTGCTCTTCCCTGGGTGTGTTATGTGACAGAGTGGGGTCAGTGTGCTCTTCCTTGGGTGCGTTACATTGACAGAGTGGGGTCAGTCTGCTCTTCCCTGGGTGTGTTACATTGACAGAGTGAGTTCAGTCTGCTCTTCCCTGGTTGTGTTACATTGTCAGAGTGGGGTCAGTCTGCTCTTCCCTGGGTGTGTTACATTGACAGAGTGGGGTCAGTCTGCTCTTCCCTGGTTGTGTTACATTGACAGAGTGGAGTCAGTCTGCTCTTCCCAGGGTGTGTTACATTGACAGAGTGGGGTCAGTCTGCTCTTCCCTGAGTATGTTACATTGACAGAGTGGGGTCAGTCTGCTCTTCCCTGGGTGTGTTACATTGACAGAGTGGGGTCAGTCTGCTCTTCCCTGGGTATGTTACATTGACAGAGTGGGGTCAGTCTGCTCTACCCTGGGTGAGTTACATTGACAGAGTGGGGTCAGTCTGCTCTTCCCTGGGTATGTTACATTGACAGAGTGGGGTCAGTCTGCTCTTCCCTGGGTGTGTTACATTGACAGAGTGGGGTCAGTCTGCTCTTCCTTGGGTATGTTACATTGACAGAGTGGGGTCAGTCTGCTCTTCCCCTGGGTGTGTTACTTTGACAGAGTGAGGTCAGTCTGCTCTTCCCTGGGTGTGTTACATTGACAGAGTGGGGTCAGTCTGCTCTTCCCTGGGTGTGTTACATTGACAGAGTGGGGTCAGTCTGCTCTTACCTGGGTGTGTTACATTGACAGAGTGGGGTCAGTCTGCTCTTCCCTGGGTGTGTTACATTGACAGAGTGGGGTCAGTCTGCTCTTCCCTGGGTGTGTTACTTTGACAGAGTGGGGTCAGTCTGCTCTTCCCTGGGTGTGTTACATTGACGGAGTGAGGTCAGTCTGCTCTTCCCTGGGTGGGTTACAATGACAGAGTGGGGTCAGTCTGCTCTTCCCTGGGTGGGTTACATTGACAGAGTGGGGTCAGTCTGCTCTTCCCTGGGTGGGTTACAATGACAGAGTGGGGTCAGTCTGCTCTTCCCTGGGTGGGTTACATTGACAGAGTGGGGTCAGTCTGCTCTTCCCGGGATGTGTTACATTGACAGAGTGAGGTCAGTCTGCTCTTCCCTGGGTGTGTTAAATTGACATAGTGGGGTCAGTCTTCTCTTCACTGGGTGTGTTACATTGACAGAGTGGGGTCAGTCTGCTCTTCCCTGGGTGTGTTACATTGACAGAGTGGGGTCAGTCTGCTCTTCCCTGGGTGTGTTACATTGACAGAGTGGGGTCAGTCTGCTGTTCCCTGGGTGTGTTACATTGTCGGAGTGAGGTCAGTCTGCTCTTCCCTCGGTGTGTTACTTTGACAGAGTGGGGTCAGTCTGCTCTTCCCTGGGTGTGTTAAATTGACAGAGTGGGGTCAGTCTGCTCTTCCCTGGGTGTGTTACATTGTCAAAGTGGAGTCAGTCTGCTCTTCCCTGGGTGTGTTACATTGACAGAGTGGGGTCAGTCTGCTCTTCACTGGGTGTGTTACTTTGACAGAGTGGGGTCAGTCTGCTCTTCCCTGGGTGTGTTACTCTGACAGAGTGGGGTCAGTCTGCTCTTCCCTGGGTGTGTTACATTGACAGAGTGGGGTCAGTCTGCTCTTCCCTTGGTGGGTTATATTGACAGAGTGGGGTCAGTCTGCTCTTCCCTGGGTGTGTTACGTTGACAGAGTGGGGTCAGTCTGCTCTTCCCTGGGTGGGTTACAATGACAGAGTGGGGTCAGTCTGCTCTTCCCTGGGTGGGTTACATTGACAGAGTGGGGTCAGTCTGCTCTTGCCGGGATATGTTACATTGACAGAGTGAGGTCAGTCTGCTCTTCCCTGGGAGTGTTACATTGACATAGTGGGGTCAGTCTTCTCTTCACTGGGTGTGTTACATTGACAGAGTGGGGTCAGTCTGCTCTTCCTTGGGTGCGTTACATTGACAGAGTGGGGTCAGTCTGCTCTTCCCTGGGTGTGTTACATTGACAGAGTGAGTTCAGTCTGCTCTTCCCTGGTTGTGTTACATTGACAGAGTGGGGTCAGTCTGCTCTTCCCTGGGTGTGTTACATTGACAGAGTGAGGTCAGTCTGCTCTTACCTGAGTGTGTTACATTGACAGAGTGGGGTCAGTCTGCTCTTCCCTGGGTGTGTTACATTTTGAGAGTGGGGTCAGTCTGCTCTTCCCTTGGTGGGTTATATTGACAGAGTGGGGTCAGTCTGCTCTTCCCTGGGTGGGTTACATTGACAGAGTGGGGTCAGTCTGCTCTTCCCTGGGTGGGTTACAATGACAGAGTGGGGTCAGTCTGCTCTTCCCTGGGTGGGTTACATTGACAGAGTGGGGTCAGTCTGCTCTTCCCGGGATGTGTTACATTGACAGAGTGAGTTCAGTCTGCTCTTCCCTGGGTGTGTTACATTGACATAGTGGGGTCAGTCTTCTCTTCACTGGGTGTGTTACATTGACAGAGTGGGGTCAGTCTGCTCTTCCCTGGGTGTGTTACATTGACAGAGTGGGGTCAGTCTGCTCTTCCCTGGGTGTGTTACATTGACAGAGTGGGGTCAGTCTGCTCTTCCCTGGGTGTGTTACATTGTCGGAGTGAGGTCAGTCTGCTCTTCCCTTGTTGTGTTACATTGTCAGAGTGGGGTCAGTCTGCTCTTCCCTGGGTGTGTTAAATTGACAGAGTGGGGTCAGTCTGCTCTTCCCTGGGTGTGTTACATTGACAGAGTGGGGTCAGTCTGCTCTTCCCTGGGTGTGTTACATTGTCGGAGTGAGGTCAGTCTGCTCTTCCCTGGGTATGTTACATTGTCAAAGTGGAGTCAGTCTGCTCTTCCCTGGGTGCGTTAAATTGACAGAGTGGGGTCAGTCTGCTCTTCCCTGGGTGTGTTACATTGTCAAAGTGGAGTCAGTCTGATCTTCCCTGGGTGTGTTACATTGACAGAGTGGGGTCAGTCTGCTCTTCCCTGGGTGTGTTACTCTGACAGAGTGGGGTCAGTCTGCTCTTCCCTGGGTGTGTTACATTGACAGAGTGGGGTCAGTCTTCTCTTCCCTGGGTGTGTTACATTGTCGGAGTGAGGTCAGTCTGCTCTTCCCTGGGTATGTTACATTGTCAAAGTGGAGTCAGTCTGCTCTTCCCTGGGTGCGTTAAATTGACAGAGTGGGGTCAGTCTGCTCTTCCCTGGGTGTGTTACATTGTCAAAGTGGAGTCAGTCTGATCTTCCCTGGGTGTGTTACATTGACAGAGTGGGGTCAGTCTGCTCTTCCCTGGGTGTGTTACTTTGACAGAGTGGGGTCAGTCTGCTCTTCCCTGGGTGTGTTACTCTGACAGAGTGGGGTCAGTCTGCTCTTCCCTGGGTGTGTTACTTTGACAGAGTGGGGTCAGTCTGCCCTTCCCTGGGTGTGTTACATTGACAGAGTGCGGTCAGTCTGCTCTTCCCTGGGTGTGTTACGTTGACAGAGTGGGGTCAGCCCTCTCTTTCTTGGGTGGGTTGCATTGACAGAGTGGGGTCAGTGTGCTCTTCCCTGCGTGCGCTCCATTGACAGAGAGCGGTCAGTCTGCTCTTCACTATATGGATTACATTGGCAGAGTGGGGTCAGTCTGCTCTTCCCTGGGTGTGTTATGTGACAGAGTGGGGTCAGTGTGCTCTTCCTTGGGTGCGTTACATTGACAGAGTGGGGTCAGTCTGCTCTTCCCTGGGTGTGTTACATTGACAGAGTGAGTTCAGTCTGCTCTTCCCTGGTTGTGTTACATTGTCAGAGTGGGGTCAGTCTGCTCTTCCCTGGGTGTGTTACATTGACAGAGTGGGGTCAGTCTGCTCTTCCCTGGGTATGTTACATTGACAGAGTGGGGTCAGTCTGCTCTTCCCTGGGTGTGTTACATTGACAGAGTGGGGTCAGTCTGCTCTTCCCTGGGTATGTTACATTGACAGAGTGGGGTCAGTCTGCTCTACCCTGGGTGAGTTACATTGACAGAGTGGGGTCAGTCTGCTCTTCCCTGGGTATGTTACATTGACAGAGTGGGGTCAGTCTGCTCTTCCCTGGGTGTGTTACATTGACAGAGTGGGGTCAGTCTGCTCTTCCCTGGGTATGTTACATTGACAGAGTGGGGTCAGTCTGCTCTTCCCCTCGGTGTGTTACTTTGACAGAGTGAGGTCAGTCTGCTCTTCCCTGGGTGTGTTACATTGACAGAGTGGGGTCAGTCTGCTCTTCCCTGGGTGTGTTACATTGACAGAGTGGGGTCAGTCTGCTCTTACCTGGGTGTGTTACATTGTCAGAGTGGGGTCAGTCTGCTCTTCCCCTGGTGGGTTATATTGACAGAGTGGGGTCAGTCTGCTCTTCCCTGGGTGGGTTACATTGACAGAGTGGGGTCAGTCTGCTCTTCCCTGGGTGGGTTACAATGACAGAGTGGGGTCAGTCTGCTCTTCCCTGGGTGGGTTACATTGACAGAGTGGGGTCAGTCTGCTCTTCCCGGGATGTGTTACATTGACAGAGTGAGGTCAGTCTGCTCTTCCCTGGGTGTGTTAAATTGACATAGTGGGGTCAGTCTTCTCTTCACTGGGTGTGTTACATTGACAGAGTGGGGTCAGTCTGCTCTTCCCTGGGTGTGTTACATTGACAGAGTGGGGTCAGTCTGCTCTTCCCTGGGTGTGTTACATTGACAGAGTGGGGTCAGTCTGCTGTTCCCTGGGTGTGTTACATTGTCGGAGTGAGGTCAGTCTGCTCTTCCCTGGGTGTGTTAAATTGACAGAGTGGGGTCAGTCTGCTCTTCCCTGGGTGTGTTACATTGTCAAAGTGGAGTCAGTCTGCTCTTCCCTGGGTGTGTTACATTGACAGAGTGGGGTCAGTCTGCTCTTCACTGGGTGTGTTACTTTGACAGAGTGGGGTCAGTCTGCTCTTCCCTGGGTGTGTTACTCTGACAGAGTGGGGTCAGTCTGCTCTTCCCTGGGTGTGTTACATTGACAGAGTGAGGTCAGTCTGCTCTTCCCTGGGTGTGTTACATTGACAGAGTGAGGTCAGTCTGCTCTTCCCTGGGTGTGTTACATTGACAGAGTGGGGTCAGTCTGTTCTTCACTGGGTGTGTTACATTGACAGAGTGGGGTCAGTCTGCTCTTCCCTGGGTGTGTTACATTGACAGAGTGGGGTCAGTCTGCTCTTCCCTGGGTGTGTTACATTGACAGAGTGGGGTCAGTCTGCTCTTCCCTGGGTGTGTTACATTGACAGAGTGAGGTCAGTCTGCTCTTACCTGGGTGTGTTACATTGACAGAGTGGGGTCAGTCTGCTCTTCCATGGGTGTGTTACATTGTCAGAGTGGGGTCAGACTGCTCTTCCCTGGGTGGGTTATATTGACAAAGTGGGGTCAGTCTGCTCTTCCCTGGGTGGGTTACATTGACAGAGTGGGGTCAGTCTGCTCTTCCCTGGGTGGGTTACAATGACAGAGTGGGGTCAGTCTGCTCTTCCCTGGGTGGGTTACATTGACAGAGTGGGGTCAGTCTGCTCTTCCCGGGATGTGTTACATTGACAGAGTGAGGTCAGTCTGCTCTTCCCTGGGTGTGTTACATTGACATCGTGGGGTCAGTCTTCTCTTCACTGGGTGTGTTACATTGACAGATTGGGGTCAGTCTGCTCTTCCCTGGGTGTGTTACATTATCAGAGTGGGGTCAGTCTGCTCTTCCCTGGGTGTGTTAAATTGACAGAGTGGCGTCAGTCTGCTCTTCCCTGGGTGTGTTACATTGACAGAGTGGGGTCAGTCTTCTCTTCCCTGGGTGTGTTACATTGTCGGAGTGAGGTCAGTCTGCTCTTCCCTGGGTATGTTACATTGTCAAAGTGGAGTCAGTCTGCTCTTCCCTGGGTGCGTTAAATTGACAGAGTGGGGTCAGTCTGCTCTTCCCTGGGTGTGTTACATTGTCAAAGTGGAGTCAGTCTGATCTTCCCTGGGTGTGTTACATTGACAGAGTGGGGTCAGTCTGCTCTTCCCTGGGTGTGTTACTTTGACAGAGTGGGGTCAGTCTGCTCTTCCCTGGGTGTTTTACTCTGACAGAGTGGGGTCAGTCTGCTCTTCCCTGGGTGTGTTACTTTGACAGAGTGGGGTCAGTCTGCCCTTCCCTGGGTGTGTTACATTGACAGAGTGGGGTCAGTCTGCTCTTCACTGGGTGTGTTACATTGACAGAGTGCGGTCAGTCTGCTCTTCCCTGGGTGTGTTACGTTGACAGAGTGGGGTCAGCCCTCTCTTTCTTGGGTGGGTTGCATTGACAGAGTGGGGTCAGTGTGCTCTTCCCTGCGTGCGCTCCATTGACAGAGAGCGGTCAGTCTGCTCTTCACTATATGGATTACATTGGCAGAGTGGGGTCAGTCTGCTCTTCCCTGGGTGTGTTATGTGACAGAGTGGGGTCAGTGTGCTCTTCCTTGGGTGCGTTACATTGACAGAGTGGGGTCAGTCTGCTCTTCCCTGGGTGTGTTACATTGACAGAGTGAGTTCAGTCTGCTCTTCCCTGGTTGTGTTACATTGTCACAGTGGGGTCAGTCTGCTCTTCCCTGGGTGTGTTACATTGACAGAGTGGGGTCAGTCTGCTCTTCCCTGGGTATGTTACATTGACAGAGTGGGGTCAGTCTGCTCTTCCCTGGGTGTGTTACATTGACAGAGTGGGGTCAGTCTGCTCTTCCCTGGGTATGTTACATTGACAGAGTGGGGTCAGTCTGCTCTACCCTGGGTGAGTTACATTGACAGAGTGGGGTCAGTCTGCTCTTCCCTGGGTATGTTACATTGACAGAGTGGGGTCAGTCTGCTCTTCCCTGGGTGTGTTACATTGACAGAGTGGGGTCAGTCTGCTCTTCCTTGGGTATGTTACATTGACAGAGTGGGGTCAGTCTGCTCTTCCCCTGGGTGTGTTACTTTGACAGAGTGAGGTCAGTCTGCTCTTCCCTGGGTGTGTTACATTGACAGAGTGGGGTCAGTCTGCTCTTCCCTGGGTGTGTTACATTGACAGAGTGGGGTCAGTCTGCTCTTACCTGGGTGTGTTACATTGACAGAGTGGGGTCAGTCTGCTCTTCCCTGGGTGTGTTACATTGTCAGAGTGGGGTCAGTCTGCTCTTCCCCTGGTGGGTTATATTGACAGAGTGGGGTCAGTCTGCTCTTCCCTGGGTGGGTTACATTGACAGAGTGGGGTCAGTCTGCTCTTCCCTGGGTGGGTTACAATGACAGAGTGGGGTCAGTCTGCTCTTCCCTGGGTGGGTTACATTGACAGAGTGGGGTCAGTCTGCTCTTCCCGGGATGTGTTACATTGACAGAGTGAGGTCAGTCTGCTCTTCCCTGGGTGTGTTAAATTGACATAGTGGGGTCAGTCTTCTCTTCACTGGGTGTGTTACATTGACAGAGTGGGGTCAGTCTGCTCTTCCCTGGGTGTGTTACATTGACAGAGTGGGGTCAGTCTGCTCTTCCCTGGGTGTGTTACATTGACAGAGTGGGGTCAGTCTGCTGTTCCCTGGGTGTGTTACATTGTCGGAGTGAGGTCAGTCTGCTCTTCCCTGGGTGTGTTAAATTGACAGAGTGGGGTCAGTCTGCTCTTCCCTGGGTGTGTTACATTGTCAAAGTGGAGTCAGTCTGCTCTTCCCTGGGTGTGTTACATTGACAGAGTGTGGTCAGTCTGCTCTTCACTGGGTGTGTTACTTTGACAGAGTGGGGTCAGTCTGCTCTTCCCTGGGTGTGTTACTCTGACAGAGTGGGGTCAGTCTGCTCTTCCCTGGGTGTGTTACATTGACAGAGTGGGGTCAGTCTGCTCTTCCCTTGGTGGGTTATATTGACAGAGTGGGGTCAGTCTGCTCTTCCCTGGGTGTGTTACGTTGACAGAGTGGGGTCAGTCTGCTCTTCCCTGGGTGGGTTACAATGACAGAGTGGGGTCAGTCTGCTCTTCCCTGGGTGGGTTACATTGACAGAGTGGGGTCAGTCTGCTCTTCCCGGGATATGTTACATTGACAGAGTGAGGTCAGTCTGCTCTTCCCTGGGAGTGTTACATTGACATAGTGGGGTCAGTCTTCTCTTCACTGGGTGTGTTACATTGACAGAGTGGGGTCAGTCTGCTCTTCCTTGGGTGCGTTACATTGACAGAGTGGGGTCAGTCTGCTCTTCCCTGGGTGTGTTACATTGACAGAGTGAGTTCAGTCTGCTCTTCCCTGGTTGTGTTACATTGACAGAGTGGGGTCAGTCTGCTCTTCCCTGGGTGTGTTACATTGACAGAGTGAGGTCAGTCTGCTCTTACCTGAGTGTGTTACATTGACAGAGTGGGGTCAGTCTGCTCTTCCCTGGGTGTGTTACATTTTGAGAGTGGGGTCAGTCTGCTCTTCCCTTGGTGGGTTATATTGACAGAGTGGGGTCAGTCTGCTCTTCCCTGGGTGGGTTACATTGACAGAGTGGGGTCAGTCTGCTCTTCCCTGGGTGGGTTACAATGACAGAGTGGGGTCAGTCTGCTCTTCCCTGGGTGGGTTACATTGACAGAGTGGGGTCAGTCTGCTCTTCCCGGGATGTGTTACATTGACAGAGTGAGTTCAGTCTGCTCTTCCCTGGGTGTGTTACATTGACATAGTGGGGTCAGTCTTCTCTTCACTGGGTGTGTTACATTGACAGAGTGGGGTCAGTCTGCTCTTCCCTGGGTGTGTTACATTGACAGAGTGGGGTCAGTCTGCTCTTCCCTGGGTGTGTTACATTGACAGAGTGGGGTCAGTCTGCTCTTCCCTGGGTGTGTTACATTGTCGGAGTGAGGTCAGTCTGCTCTTCCCTTGTTGTGTTACATTGTCAGAGTGGGGTCAGTCTGCTCTTCCCTGGGTGTGTTAAATTGACAGAGTGGGGTCAGTCTGCTCTTCCCTGGGTGTGTTACATTGACAGAGTGGGGTCAGTCTGCTCTTCCCTGGGTGTGTTACATTGTCGGAGTGAGGTCAGTCTGCTCTTCCCTGGGTATGTTACATTGTCAAAGTGGAGTCAGTCTGCTCTTCCCTGGGTGCGTTAAATTGACAGAGTGGGGTCAGTCTGCTCTTCCCTGGGTGTGTTACATTGTCAAAGTGGAGTCAGTCTGATCTTCCCTGGGTGTGTTACATTGACAGAGTGGGGTCAGTCTGCTCTTCCCTGGGTGTGTTACTCTGACAGAGTGGGGTCAGTCTGCTCTTCCCTGGGTGTGTTACTTTGACAGAGTGGGGTCAGTCTGCCCTTCCCTGGGTGTGTTACATTGACAGAGTGGGGTCAGTCTGCTCTTCCCTGGGTGTGTTACATTGACAGAGTGCGGTCAGTCTGCTCTTCCCTGGGTGTGTTACGTTGACAGAGTGGGGTCAGCCCTCTCTTTCTTGGGTGGGTTGCATTGACAGAGTGGGGTCAGTGTGCTCTTCCCTGCGTGCGCTCCATTGACAGAGAGCGGTCAGTCTGCTCTTCACTGTATGGATTACATTGGCAGAGTGGGGTCAGTCTGCTCTTCCCTGGGTGTGTTATGTGACAGAGTGGGGTCAGTGTGCTCTTCCTTGGGTGCGTTACATTGACAGAGTGGGGTCTGTCTGCTCTTCCCTGCGTGTGTTACTTTGACAGAGTGGGGTCAGTCTGCTCTATCCTTGGTGCGTTACATTGACAGAGTGGTGTCAGTCTGCTCTTCCCTGGGTGTGTTATGTGACAGAGTGGGGTCAGTGTGCTCTTCCTTGGGTGCGTTACATTGACAGAGTGGGGTCAGTCTGCTCTTCCCTGGGTGTGTTACATTGACAGAGTGAGTTCAGTCTGCTCTTCCCTGGTTGTGTTACATTGTCAGAGTGGGGTCAGTCTGCTCTTCCCTGGGTGTGTTACATTGACAGAGTGGGGTCAGTCTGCTCTTCCCTGGGTATGTTACATTGACAGAGTGGGGTCAGTCTGCTCTTCCCTGGGTGTGTTACATTGACAGAGTGGGGTCAGTCTGCTCTTCCCTGGGTATGTTACATTGACAGAGTGGGGTCAGTCTGCTCTTCCCTGGGTGAGTTACATTGACAGAGTGGGGTCAGTCTGCTCTTCCCTGGGTATGTTACATTGACAGAGTGGGGTCAGTCTGCTCTTCCCTGGGTGTGTTACATTGACAGAGTGGGGTCAGTCTGCTCTTCCCTGGGTATGTTACATTGACAGAGTGGGGTCAGTCTGCTCTTCCCTGGGTGTGTTACTTTGACAGAGTGAGGTCAGTCTGCTCTTCCCTGGGTGTGTTACATTGACAGAGTGGGGTCAGTCTGCTCTTCCCTGGGTGTGTTACATTGACAGAGTGAGGTCAGTCTGCTCTTCCCTGGGTGTGTTACAATGACAGAGTGGGGTCAGTCTGCTCTTCCCTGGGTGGGTTACATTGACAGAGTGGGGTCAGTCTGCTCTTCCCGGGATGTGTTACATTGACAGAGTGAGGTCAGTCTGCTCTTCCCTGGGTGTGTTAAATTGACATAGTGGGGTCAGTCTTCTCTTCACTGGGTGTGTTACATTGACAGAGTGGGGCCAGTCTGCTCTTCCCTGGGTGTGTTACATTGACAGAGTGGGGTCAGTCTGCTCTTCCCTGGGTGTGTTACATTGACAGAGTGGGGTCAGTCTGCTCTTCCCTGGGTGTGTTACATTGTCGGAGTGAGGTCAGTCTGCTCTTCCCTTGTTGTGTTACATTGTCAGAGTGGGGTCAGTCTGCTCTTCCCTGGGTGTGTTAAATTGACAGAGTGGGGTCAGTCTGCTCTTCCCTGGGTGTGTTACATTGTCAAAGTGGAGTCAGTCTGCTCTTCCCTGGGTGTGTTACATTGACAGAGTGGGGTCAGTCTGCTCTTCCCTGGGTGTGTTACTTTGACAGAGTGCGGTCAGTCTGCTCTTCCCTGGGTGTGTTACTCTGACAGAGTGGGGTCAGTCTGCTCTTCCCTGGGTGTGTTACATTGACAGAGTGGGGTCAGTCTGCTCTTCCCTTGGTGGGTTATATTGACAGAGTGGGGTCAGTCTGCTCTTCCCAGGGTGTGTTACGTTGACAGAGTGGGGTCAGTCTGCTCTTCCCTGGGTGGGTTACAATGACAGAGTGGGGTCAGTCTGCTCTTCCCTGGGTGGGTTACATTGACAGAGTGGGGTCAGTCTGCTCTTCCCGGGATGTGTTACATTGACAGAGTGAGGTCAGTCTGCTCTTCCCTGGGTGTGTTACATTGACATAGTGGGGTCAGTCTTCTCTTCACTGGGTGTGTTACATTGACAGAGTGGGGTCAGTCTGCTCTTCCCTGGGTGTGTTACATTGACAGAGTGGGGTCAGTCTGCTCTTCCCTGGGTGTGTTACATTGACAGAGTGGGGTCAGTCTGCTCTTCCCTGGGTGTGTTACATTGTCGGAGTGAGGTCAGTCTGCTCTTCCCTTGTTGTGTTACATTGTCAGAGTGGGGTCAGTCTGCTCTTCCCTGGGTGTGTTAAATTGACAGAGTGGGGTCAGTCTGCTCTTCCCTGGGTGTGTTACATTGTCAAAGTGGAGTCAGTCTGCTCTTCCCTGGGTGTGTTACATTGACAGAGTGGGGTCAGTCTGCTCTTCACTGGGTGTGTTACTTTGACAGAGTGGGGTCAGTCTGCTCTTCCCTGGGTGTGTTACTCTGACAGAGTGGGGTCAGTCTGCTCTTCCCTGGGTGTGTTACTTTGACAGAGTGGGGTCAGTCTGCTCTTCCCTGGGTGTGTAACATTGACAGAGTGGGGTCAGTCTGCTCTTCCCTTGGTGGGTTATATTGACAGAGTGGGGTCAGTCTGCTCTTCCCTGGGTGTGTTACGTTGACAGAGTGGGGTCAGTCTGCTCTTCCCTGGGTGGGTTACAATGACAGAGTGGGGTCAGTCTGCTCTTCCCTGGGTGGGTTACATGGACAGAGTGGGGTCAGTCTGCTCTTTCCGGGATGTGTTACATTGACAGAGTGAGGTCAGTCTGCTCTTCCCTGGGTGTGTTACATTGACATAGTGGGGTCAGTCTTCTCTTCACTGGGTGTGTTACATTGACAGAGTGGGGTCAGTCTGCTCTTCCCTGGGTGTGTTACATTGACAGAGTGGGGTCAGTCTGCTCTTCCCTGGGTGTGTTACATTGACAGATTGGGGTCAGTCTGCTCTTCCCTGGGTGTGTTACATTGTCGGAGTGAGGTCAGTCTGCTCTTCCCTTGTTGTGTTACATTGTCAGAGTGGGGTCAGTCTGCTCTTCCCTGGGTGTGTTAAATTGACAGAGTGGGGTCAGTCTGCTCTTCCCTGGGTGTGTTACATTGTCAAAGTGGAGTCAGTCTGCTCTTCCCTGGGTGTGTTACATTGACAGAGTGGGGTCAGTCTGCTCTTCCCTGGGTGTGTTACTTTGACAGAGTGGGGTCAGTCTGCTCTTCCCTGGGTGTGTTACATTGACAGAGTGCGGTCAGTCTGCTCTTCCCTGGGTGTGTTACGTTGACAGAGTGGGGTCAGTCTTCTCTTTCCTGGGTGGGTTGCATTGACAGAGTGGGGTCAGTGTGCTCTTCCCTGCGTGCGCTCCATTGACAGAGAGCGGTCAGTCTGCTCTTCACTATATGGATTACATTGGCAGAGTGGGGTCAGTCTGCTCTTCCCTGGGTGTGTTATGTGACAGAGTGGGGTCAGTGTGCTCTTCCTTGGGTGCGTTACATTGACAGAGTGGGGTCAGTCTGCTCTTCCCTGCGTGTGTTACATTGACAGAGTGGGGTCAGTCTGCTATTCCCTGGGTGTGATACATTAACAGAGTGGGGTCAGTCTGCTCTATCCTGGGTGCGTTACATTGACAGAGTGGTGTCAGTCTGCTCTTCCCTGGGTGTGTTATGTGACAGAGTGTGGTCAGTGTGCTCTTCCTTGGGTGCGTTACATTGACAGAGTGGGGTCAGTCTGCTCTTCCCTGGGTGTGTTACATTGACAGAGTGAGTTCAGTCTGCTCTTCCCTGGTTGTGTTACATTGTCAGAGTGGGGTCAGTCTGCTCTTCCCTGGCTGTGTTACATTGACAGAGTGAGGTCAGTCTGCTCTTCCCTGGGTGTGTTACATTGACAGAGTGAGGTCAGTCTGCTCTTCCCTGGGTGTGTTACATTGACAGAGTGGGGTCAGTCTGCTCTTCACTGGGTGTGTTACATTGACAGAGTGGGGTCAGTCTGCTCTTCCCTGGGTGTGTTACATTGACAGAGTGGGGTCAGTCTGCTCTTCCCTGGGTGTGTTACATTGACAGAGTGAGGTCAGTCTGCTCTTCCCTGGTTGTGTTACATTGACAGAGTGGGGTCAGTCTGCTCTTCGCTGGGTGTATTACATTGACAGAGTGGGGTCAGTCTGCTCTTCCCTGGGTGTGTTACATTGACAGAGTGGGGTCAGTCTGCTCTTCCCTGGGTGTGTTACATTGACAGAGTGGGGTCAGTCTGCTCTACCCTGGGTGTGTTACATTGACAGAGTGGGGTCAGTCTGCTCTTCCCTGGCTGTGTTACATTGACAGAGTGGGGTCAGTCTGCTCTACCCTGGGTGTGTTGCATTGACAGAGTGGGGTCAGTCTGCTTTTCCCTGGGTGTGTTACATTGACAGAGTGGGGTCAGGCTGCTCTTCCCTGAGTGTGTTACATTGACAGAGTGGGGTCAGTCTGCTCTTCCCTGGGTGTGTTACATTGACAGAGTGGGGTCAGTCTGCTCTACCCTGGGTGTGTTACATTGACAGAGTGGGGTCAGTCTGCTCTTCCCTGGGTGTGTTACATTGACAGAGTGGGGTCAGTCTGCTCTTCCCTGAGTGTGTTACATTGACAGAGTGGGGTCAGTCTGCTCTTCCCTGGGTGTGTTACATTGACAGAGTGGGGTCAGTCTGCTCTTCCCTGGGTGTGTTACATTGACAGAGTGAGTTCAGTCTGCTCTTCCCTGGTTGTGTTACATTGTCAGAGTGGGGTCAGTCTGCTCTTCCCTGGGTGTGTTACATTGACAGAGTGGCGTCAGTCTGCTCTTCCCAGGGTGTGTTACATTGACAGAGTGGGGTCAGTGTGCTCTTCCCTAGGTGTGCTAATTTGACAGAGTGGGGTCAGTCTGCTCTTCCCTGGGTGTGTTACTTTGACAGAGTGGGGTCAGTCCGCTCTTCCCTGGGTGTGTTACTTTGACAGAGTGGGGTCAGTCTGCTCTTCCCTGGGTGTGTTACTTTGACAGAGTGGGGTCAGTCTGCTCTTCCCTGGGTGTGTTACATTGACAGAGTGGGGTCAGTCTGCTCTTCCCTGGGTGTGTTACATTGACAGAGTGGGGTCAGTCTGCTCTTCCCAGGGTGTGTTACATTGACAGAGTGGGGTCAGTCTGCTCTTCCCTGGGTGTGTTACATTGACAGAGTGGGGTCAGTCTGCTCTTCCCTGGGTGTGTTACATTGACAGAGTGGGGTCAGTCTGCTCTTCCCTGGGTGTGTTACATTGACAGAGTGGGGTCAGTCTGCTCTTCCCTGGGTGTGTTACTTTGACAGAGTGGGGTCAGTCTGCTCTTCCCTGGGTGTGTTACATTGACAGAGTGCGGTCAGTCTGCTCTTCCCTGGGTGTGTTACATTGTCGGAGTGAGGTCAGTCTGCTCTTCCCTTGTTGTGTTACATTGTCAGAGTGGGGTCAGTCTGCTCTTCCCTGGGTGTGTTAAATTGACAGAGTGGGGTCAGTCTGCTCTTCCCTGGGTGTGTTACATTGTCAAAGTGGAGTCAGTCTGCTCTTCCCTGGGTGTGTTACATTGACAGAGTGGGGTCAGTCTGCTCTTCCCTGGGTGTGTTACTTTGACAGAGTGGGGTCAGTCTGCTCTTCCCTGGGTGTGTTACATTGACAGAGTGCGGTCAGTCTGCTCTTCCCTGGGTGTGTTACGTTGACAGAGTGGGGTCAGTCTTCTCTTTCCTGGGTGGGTTGCATTGACAGAGTGGGGTCAGTGTGCTCTTCCCTGCGTGCGCTCCATTGACAGAGAGCGGTCAGTCTGCTCTTCACTATATGGATTACATTGGCAGAGTGGGGTCAGTCTGCTCTTCCCTGGGTGTGTTACGTGACAGAGTGGGGTCAGTGTGCTCTTCCTTGGGTGCGTTACATTGACAGAGTGGGGTCAGTCTGCTCTTCCCTGCCTGTGTTACATTGACAGAGTGGGGTCAGTCTGCTATTCCCTGGGTGTGATACATTAACAGAATGGGGTCAGTCTGCTCTATCCTGGGTGCGTTACATTGACAGAGTGTGGTCAGTGTGCTCTTCCTTGGGTGCGTTACATTGACAGAGTGGGGTCAGTCTTCTCTTCCCTTGGTGTGTTACATTGACAGAGTGAGTTCAGTCTGCTCTTCCCTGGTTGTGTTACATTGTCAGAGTGGGGTCAGTCTGCTCTTCCCTGGGTGTGTTACATTGACAGAGTGAGGTCAGTCTGCTCTTCCCTGGGTGTGTTACATTGACAGAGTGAGGTCAGTCTGCTCTTCCCTGGGTGTGTTACATTGACAGAGTGGGGTCAGTCTGCTCTTCACTGGGTGTGTTACATTGACAGAGTGGGGTCAGTCTGCCCTTCCCTGGGTGTGTTACATTGACAGAGTGGGGTCAGTCTGCTCTTCCCTGGGTGTGTTACATTGACAGAGTGGGGTCAGTCTGCCCTTCCCTGGGTGTGTTACATTGACAGAGTGGGGTCAGTCTGCTCTTCCCTGGGTGTGTTACATTGACAGAGTGGGGTCAGTCTGCTCTTCCCTGGGTGTGTTACATTGACAGAGTGAGGTCAGTCTGCTCTTCCCTGGTTGTGTTACATTGACAAAGTGGGGTCAGTCTGCTCTTCGCTGGGTGTATTACATTGACAGAGTGGGGTCAGTCTGCTCTTCCCTGGGTGTGTTACATTGACAGAGTGGGGTCAGTCTGCTCTTCCCTGGGTGTGTTACATTGACAGAGTGGGGTCAGTCTGCTCTTCCCTGGGTGTGTTACATTGACAGAGTGGGGTCAGTCTGCTCTTCCCTGGCTGTGTTACATTGACAGAGTGGGGTCAGTCTGCTCTACCCTGGGTGTGTTACATTGACAGAGTGGGGTCAGTCTGCTCTTCCCTGGGTATGTTACATTGACAGAGTGGGGTCAGTCTGCTCTACCCTGGGTGAGTTACATTGACAGAGTGGGGTCAGTCTGCTCTTCCCTGGGTATGTTACATTGACAGAGTGGGGTCAATCTGCTCTTCCCTGGGTGTGTTACATTGACAGAGTGGGGTCAGTCTGCTCTTCCTTGGGTATGTTACATTGACAGAGTGGGGTCAGTCTGCTCTACCCTGGGTGAGTTACATTGACAGAGTGGGGTCAGTCTGCTCTTCCCTGGGTATGTTACATTGACAGAGTGGGGTCAATCTGCTCTTCCCTGGGTGGGTTATATTGACAGAGTGGGGTCAGTCTGCTCTTCCCTGGGTGGGTTACATTGACAGAGTGGGGTCAGTCTGCTCTTCCCCTGGTGGGTTATATTGACAGAGTGGGGTCAGTCTGCTCTTCCCTGGGTGGGTTACAATGACAGAGTGGGGTCAGTCTGCTCTTCCCTGGGTGGGTTACATTGACAGAGTGGGGTCAGTCTGCTCTTCCCTTGGTGGGTTATATTGACAGAGTGGGGTCAGTCTGCTCTTCCCTGGGTGTGTTACGTTGACAGAGTGGGGTCAGTCTGCTCTTCCCTGGGTGGGTTACAATGACAGAGTGGGGTCAGTCTGCTCTTCCCTGGGTGGGTTACATGGACAGAGTGGGGTCAGTCTGCTCTTTCCGGGATGTGTTACATTGACAGAGTGAGGTCAGTCTGCTCTTCCCTGGGTGTGTTACATTGACATAGTGGGGTCAGTCTTCTCTTCACTGGGTGTGTTACATTGACAGAGTGGGGTCAGTCTGCTCTTCCCTGGGTGTGTTACATTGACAGAGTGGGGTCAGTCTGCTCTTCCCTGGGTGTGTTACATTGACAGATTGGGGTCAGTCTGCTCTTCCCTGGGTGTGTTACATTGTCGGAGTGAGGTCAGTCTGCTCTTCCCTTGTTGTGTTACATTGTCAGAGTGGGGTCAGTCTGCTCTTCCCTGGGTGTGTTAAATTGACAGAGTGGGGTCAGTCTGCTCTTCCCTGGGTGTGTTACATTGTCAAAGTGGAGTCAGTCTGCTCTTCCCTGGGTGTGTTACATTGACAGAGTGGGGTCAGTCTGCTCTTCCCTGGGTGTGTTACTTTGACAGAGTGGGGTCAGTCTGCTCTTCCCTGGGTGTGTTACATTGACAGAGTGCGGTCAGTCTGCTCTTCCCTGGGTGTGTTACGTTGACAGAGTGGGGTCAGTCTTCTCTTTCCTGGGTGGGTTGCATTGACAGAGTGGGGTCAGTGTGCTCTTCCCTGCGTGCGCTCCATTGACAGAGAGCGGTCAGTCTGCTCTTCACTATATGGATTACATTGGCAGAGTGGGGTCAGTCTGCTCTTCCCTGGGTGTGTTATGTGACAGAGTGGGGTCAGTGTGCTCTTCCTTGGGTGCGTTACATTGACAGAGTGGGGTCAGTCTGCTCTTCCCTGCGTGTGTTACATTGACAGAGTGGGGTCAGTCTGCTATTCCCTGGGTGTGATACATTAACAGAGTGGGGTCAGTCTGCTCTATCCTGGGTGCGTTACATTGACAGAGTGGTGTCAGTCTGCTCTTCCCTGGGTGTGTTATGTGACAGAGTGTGGTCAGTGTGCTCTTCCTTGGGTGCGTTACATTGACAGAGTGGGGTCAGTCTGCTCTTCCCTGGGTGTGTTACATTGACAGAGTGAGTTCAGTCTGCTCTTCCCTGGTTGTGTTACATTGTCAGAGTGGGGTCAGTCTGCTCTTCCCTGGCTGTGTTACATTGACAGAGTGAGGTCAGTCTGCTCTTCCCTGGGTGTGTTACATTGACAGAGTGAGGTCAGTCTGCTCTTCCCTGGGTGTGTTACATTGACAGAGTGGGGTCAGTCTGCTCTTCACTGGGTGTGTTACATTGACAGAGTGGGGTCAGTCTGCTCTTCCCTGGGTGTGTTACATTGACAGAGTGGGGTCAGTCTGCTCTTCCCTGGGTGTGTTACATTGACAGAGTGAGGTCAGTCTGCTCTTCCCTGGTTGTGTTACATTGACAGAGTGGGGTCAGTCTGCTCTTCGCTGGGTGTATTACATTGACAGAGTGGGGTCAGTCTGCTCTTCCCTGGGTGTGTTACATTGACAGAGTGGGGTCAGTCTGCTCTTCCCTGGGTGTGTTACATTGACAGAGTGGGGTCAGTCTGCTCTACCCTGGGTGTGTTACATTGACAGAGTGGGGTCAGTCTGCTCTTCCCTGGCTGTGTTACATTGACAGAGTGGGGTCAGTCTGCTCTACCCTGGGTGTGTTGCATTGACAGAGTGGGGTCAGTCTGCTTTTCCCTGGGTGTGTTACATTGACAGAGTGGGGTCAGGCTGCTCTTCCCTGAGTGTGTTACATTGACAGAGTGGGGTCAGTCTGCTCTTCCCTGGGTGTGTTACATTGACAGAGTGGGGTCAGTCTGCTCTACCCTGGGTGTGTTACATTGACAGAGTGGGGTCAGTCTGCTCTTCCCTGGGTGTGTTACATTGACAGAGTGGGGTCAGTCTGCTCTTCCCTGAGTGTGTTACATTGACAGAGTGGGGTCAGTCTGCTCTTCCCTGGGTGTGTTACATTGACAGAGTGGGGTCAGTCTGCTCTTCCCTGGGTGTGTTACATTGACAGAGTGAGTTCAGTCTGCTCTTCCCTGGTTGTGTTACATTGTCAGAGTGGGGTCAGTCTGCTCTTCCCTGGGTGTGTTACATTGACAGAGTGGCGTCAGTCTGCTCTTCCCAGGGTGTGTTACATTGACAGAGTGGGGTCAGTGTGCTCTTCCCTAGGTGTGCTAATTTGACAGAGTGGGGTCAGTCTGCTCTTCCCTGGGTGTGTTACTTTGACAGAGTGGGGTCAGTCCGCTCTTCCCTGGGTGTGTTACTTTGACAGAGTGGGGTCAGTCTGCTCTTCCCTGGGTGTGTTACTTTGACAGAGTGGGGTCAGTCTGCTCTTCCCTGGGTGTGTTACATTGACAGAGTGGGGTCAGTCTGCTCTTCCCTGGGTGTGTTACATTGACAGAGTGGGGTCAGTCTGCTCTTCCCAGGGTGTGTTACATTGACAGAGTGGGGTCAGTCTGCTCTTCCCTGGGTGTGTTACATTGACAGAGTGGGGTCAGTCTGCTCTTCCCTGGGTGTGTTACATTGACAGAGTGGGGTCAGTCTGCTCTTCCCTGGGTGTGTTACATTGACAGAGTGGGGTCAGTCTGCTCTTCCCTGGGTGTGTTACTTTGACAGAGTGGGGTCAGTCTGCTCTTCCCTGGGTGTGTTACATTGACAGAGTGCGGTCAGTCTGCTCTTCCCTGGGTGTGTTACATTGTCGGAGTGAGGTCAGTCTGCTCTTCCCTTGTTGTGTTACATTGTCAGAGTGGGGTCAGTCTGCTCTTCCCTGGGTGTGTTAAATTGACAGAGTGGGGTCAGTCTGCTCTTCCCTGGGTGTGTTACATTGTCAAAGTGGAGTCAGTCTGCTCTTCCCTGGGTGTGTTACATTGACAGAGTGGGGTCAGTCTGCTCTTCCCTGGGTGTGTTACTTTGACAGAGTGGGGTCAGTCTGCTCTTCCCTGGGTGTGTTACATTGACAGAGTGCGGTCAGTCTGCTCTTCCCTGGGTGTGTTACGTTGACAGAGTGGGGTCAGTCTTCTCTTTCCTGGGTGGGTTGCATTGACAGAGTGGGGTCAGTGTGCTCTTCCCTGCGTGCGCTCCATTGACAGAGAGCGGTCAGTCTGCTCTTCACTATATGGATTACATTGGCAGAGTGGGGTCAGTCTGCTCTTCCCTGGGTGTGTTACGTGACAGAGTGGGGTCAGTGTGCTCTTCCTTGGGTGCGTTACATTGACAGAGTGGGGTCAGTCTGCTCTTCCCTGCGTGTGTTACATTGACAGAGTGGGGTCAGTCTGCTATTCCCTGGGTGTGATACATTAACAGAATGGGGTCAGTCTGCTCTATCCTGGGTGCGTTACATTGACAGAGTGTGGTCAGTGTGCTCTTCCTTGGGTGCGTTACATTGACAGAGTGGGGTCAGTCTTCTCTTCCCTTGGTGTGTTACATTGACAGAGTGAGTTCAGTCTGCTCTTCCCTGGTTGTGTTACATTGTCAGAGTGGGGTCAGTCTGCTCTTCCCTGGGTGTGTTACATTGACAGAGTGAGGTCAGTCTGCTCTTCCCTGGGTGTGTTACATTGACAGAGTGAGGTCAGTCTGCTCTTCCCTGGGTGTGTTACATTGACAGAGTGGGGTCAGTCTGCTCTTCACTGGGTGTGTTACATTGACAGAGTGGGGTCAGTCTGCCCTTCCCTGGGTGTGTTACATTGACAGAGTGGGGTCAGTCTGCTCTTCCCTGGGTGTGTTACATTGACAGAGTGGGGTCAGTCTGCCCTTCCCTGGGTGTGTTACATTGACAGAGTGGGGTCAGTCTGCTCTTCCCTGGGTGTGTTACATTGACAGAGTGGGGTCAGTCTGCTCTTCCCTGGGTGTGTTACATTGACAGAGTGAGGTCAGTCTGCTCTTCCCTGGTTGTGTTACATTGACAGAGTGGGGTCAGTCTGCTCTTCGCTGGGTGTATTACATTGACAGAGTGGGGTCAGTCTGCTCTTCCCTGGGTGTGTTACATTGACAGAGTGGGGTCAGTCTGCTCTTCCCTGGGTGTGTTACATTGACAGAGTGGGGTCAGTCTGCTCTTCCCTGGGTGTGTTACATTGACAGAGTGGGGTCAGTCTGCTCTTCCCTGGCTGTGTTACATTGACAGAGTGGGGTCAGTCTGCTCTACCCTGGGTGTGTTACATTGACAGAGTGGGGTCAGTCTGCTCTTCCCTGGGTATGTTACATTGACAGAGTGGGGTCAGTCTGCTCTACCCTGGGTGAGTTACATTGACAGAGTGGGGTCAGTCTGCTCTTCCCTGGGTATGTTACATTGACAGAGTGGGGTCAATCTGCTCTTCCCTGGGTGTGTTACATTGACAGAGTGGGGTCAGTCTGCTCTTCCTTGGGTATGTTACATTGACAGAGTGGGGTCAGTCTGCTCTTCCCCTGGGTGTGTTACTTTGACAGAGTGAGGTCAGTCTGCTCTTCCCTGGGTGTGTTACATTGACAGAGTGGGGTCAGTCTGCTCTTCCCTGGGTGTGTTACATTGACAGAGTGGGGTCAGTCTGCTCTTACCTGGGTGTGTTACATTGACAGAGTGGGGTCAGTCTGCTCTTCCCTGGGTGTGTTACATTGTCAGAGTGGGGTCAGTCTGCTCTTCCCCTGGTGGGTTATATTGACAGAGTGGGGTCAGTCTGCTCTTCCCTGGGTGGGTTACATTGACAGAGTAGGGTCAGTCTGCTCTTCCCTGGGTGGGTTACAATGACAGAGTGGGGTCAGTCTGCTCTTCCCTGGGTGGGTTACATTGACAGAGTGGGGTCAGTCTGCTCTTCCCGGGATGTGTTACATTGACAGAGTGAGGTCAGTCTGCTCTTCCCTGGGTGTGTTAAATTGACATAGTGGGGTCAGTCTTCTCTTCACTGGGTGTGTTACATTGACAGAGTGGGGTCAGTCTGCTCTTCCCTGGGTGTGTTACATTGACAGAGTGGGGTCAGTCTGCTCTTCCCTGGGTGTGTTACATTGACAGAGTGGGGTCAGTCTGCTGTTCCCTGGGTGTGTTACATTGTCGGAGTGAGGTCAGTCTGCTCTTCCCTGGGTGTGTTAAATTGACAGAGTGGGGTCAGTCTGCTCTTCCCTGGGTGTGTTACATTGTCAAAGTGGAGTCAGTCTGCTCTTCCCTGGGTGTGTTACATTGACAGAGTGGGGTCAGTCTGCTCTTCACTGGGTGTGTTACTTTGACAGAGTGGGGTCAGTCTGCTCTTCCCTGGGTGTGTTACTCTGACAGAGTGGGGTCAGTCTGCTCTTCCCTGGGTGTGTTACATTGACAGAGTGGGGTCAGTCTGCTCTTCCCTTGGTGGGTTATATTGACAGAGTGGGGTCAGTCTGCTCTTCCCTGGGTGTGTTACGTTGACAGAGTGGGGTCAGTCTGCTCTTCCCTGGGTGGGTTACAATGACAGAGTGGGGTCAGTCTGCTCTTCCCTGGGTGGGTTACATTGACAGAGTGGGGTCAGTCTGCTCTTCCCGGGATATGTTACATTGACAGAGTGAGGTCAGTCTGCTCTTCCCTGGGAGTGTTACATTGACATAGTGGGGTCAGTCTTCTCTTCACTGGGTGTGTTACATTGACAGAGTGGGGTCAGTCTGATCTTCCTTGGGTGCGTTACATTGACAGAGTGGGGTCAGTCTGCTCTTCCCTGGGTGTGTTACATTGACAGAGTGAGTTCAGTCTGCTCTTCCCTGGTTGTGTTACATTGACAGAGTGGGGTCAGTCTGCTCTTCCCTGGGTGTGTTACATTGACAGAGTGAGGTCAGTCTGCTCTTACCTGAGTGTGTTACATTGACAGAGTGGGGTCAGTCTGCTCTTCCCTGGGTGTGTTACATTTTGAGAGTGGGGTCAGTCTGCTCTTCCCTTGGTGGGTTATATTGACAGAGTGGGGTCAGTCTGCTCTTCCCTGGGTGGGTTACATTGACAGAGTGGGGTCAGTCTGCTCTTCCCTGGGTGGGTTACAATGACAGAGTGGGGTCAGTCTGCTCTTCCCTGGGTGGGTTACATTGACAGAGTGGGGTCAGTCTGCTCTTCCCGGGATGTGTTACATTGACAGAGTGAGTTCAGTCTGCTCTTCCCTGGGTGTGTTACATTGACATAGTGGGGTCAGTCTTCTCTTCACTGGGTGTGTTACATTGACAGAGTGGGGTCAGTCTGCTCTTCCCTAGGTGTGTTACATTGACAGAGTGGGGTCAGTCTGCTCTTCCCTGGGTGTGTTACATTGACAGAGTGGGGTCAGTCTGCTCTTCCCTGGGTGTGTTACATTGTCGGAGTGAGGTCAGTCTGCTCTTCCCTTGTTGTGTTACATTGTCAGAGTGGGGTCAGTCTGCTCTTCCCTGGGTGTGTTAAATTGACAGAGTGGGGTCAGTCTGCTCTTCCCTGGGTGTGTTACATTGACAGAGTGGGGTCAGTCTGCTCTTCCCTGGGTGTGTTACATTGTCGGAGTGAGGTCAGTCTGCTCTTCCCTGGGTATGTTACATTGTCAAAGTGGAGTCAGTCTGCTCTTCCCTGGGTGCGTTAAATTGACAGAGTGGGGTCAGTCTGCTCTTCCCTGGGTGTGTTACATTGTCAAAGTGGAGTCAGTCTGATCTTCCCTGGGTGTGTTACATTGACAGAGTGGGGTCAGTCTGCTCTTCCCTGGGTGTGTTACTCTGACAGAGTGGGGTCAGTCTGCTCTTCCCTGGGTGTGTTACTTTGACAGAGTGGGGTCAGTCTGCCCTTCCCTGGGTGTGTTACATTGACAGAGTGGGGTCAGTCTGCTCTTCCCTGGGTGTGTTACATTGATAGAGTGCGGTCAGTCTGCTCTTCCCTGGGTGTGTTATGTTGACAGAGTGGGGTCAGCCCTCTCTTTCTTGGGTGGGTTGCATTGACAGAGTGGGGTCAGTGTGCTCTTCCCTGCGTGCGCTCCATTGACAGAGAGCGGTCAGTCTGCTCTTCACTGTATGGATTACATTGGCAGAGTGGGGTCAGTCTGCTCTTCCCTGGGTGTGTTATGTGACAGAGTGGGGTCAGTGTGCTCTTCCTTGGGTGCGTTACATTGACAGAGTGGGGTCTGTCTGCTCTTCCCTGCGTGTGTTACTTTGACAGAGTGGGGTCAGTCTGCTCTATCCTTGGTGCGTTACATTGACAGAGTGGTGTCAGTCTGCTCTTCCCTGGGTGTGTTATGTGACAGAGTGGGGTCAGTGTGCTCTTCCTTGGGTGCGTTACATTGACAGAGTGGGGTCAGTCTGCTCTTCCCTGGGTGTGTTACATTGACAGAGTGAGTTCAGTCTGCTCTTCCCTGGTTGTGTTACATTGTCAGAGTGGGGTCAGTCTGCTCTTCCCTGGGTGTGTTACATTGACAGAGTGGGGTCAGTCTGCTCTTCCCTGGGTATGTTACATTGACAGAGTGGGGTCAGTCTGCTCTTCCCTGGGTGTGTTACATTGACAGAGTGAGTTCAGTCTGCTCTTCCCTGGTTGTGTTACATTGTCAGAGTGGGGTCAGTCTGCTCTTCCCTGGGTGTGTTACATTGACAGAGTGGGGTCAGTCTGCTCTTCCCTGGGTATGTTACATTGACAGAGTGGGGTCAGTCTGCTCTTCCCTGGGTGTGTTACATTGACAGAGTGGGGTCAGTCTGCTCTTCCCTGGGTATGTTACATTGACAGAGTGGGGTCAGTCTGCTCTTCCCTTGGTGTGTTACTTTGACAGAGTGAGGTCAGTCTGCTCTTCCCTGGGTGTGTTACATTGACAGAGTGGGGTCAGTCTGCTCTTCCCTGGGTGTGTTACATTGACAGAGTGAGGTCAGTCTGCTCTTACCTGGGTGTGTTACATTGACAGAGTGGGGTCAGTCTGCTCTTCCCTGTGTGTGTTACATTGTCAGAGTGGGGTCAGTCTGCTCTTCCCCTGGTGGGTTATATTGACAGAGTGGGGTCAGTCTGCTCTTCCCTGGGTGGGTTACATTGACAGAGTGGGGTCAGTCTGCTCTTCCCTGGGTGGGTTACAATGACAGAGTGGGGTCAGTCTGCTCTTCCCTGGGTGGGTTACATTGACAGAGTGGGGTCAGTCTGCTCTTCCCGGGATGTGTTACATTGACAGAGTGAGGTCAGTCTGCTCTTCCCTGGGTGTGTTAAATTGACATAGTGGGGTCAGTCTTCTCTTCACTGGGTGTGTTACATTGACAGAGTGGGGCCAGTCTGCTCTTCCCTGGGTGTGTTACATTGACAGAGTGGGGTCAGTCTGCTCTTCCCTGGGTGTGTTACATTGACAGAGTGGGGTCAGTCTGCTCTTCCCTGGGTGTGTTACATTGTCGGAGTGAGGTCAGTCTGCTCTTCCCTTGTTGTGTTACATTGTCAGAGTGGGGTCAGTCTGCTCTTCCCTGGGTGTGTTACATTGTCAAAGTGGAGTCAGTCTGCTCTTCCCTGGGTGTGTTACATTGACAGAGTGGGGTCAGTCTGCTCTTCCCTGGGTGTGTTACTTTGACAGAGTGCGGTCAGTCTGCTCTTCCCTGGGTGTGTTACTCTGACAGAGTGGGGTCAGTCTGCTCTTCCCTGGGTGTGTTACATTGACAGAGTGGGGTCAGTCTGCTCTTCCCTTGGTGGGTTATATTGACAGAGTGGGGTCAGTCTGCTCTTCCCAGGGTGTGTTACGTTGACAGAGTGGGGTCAGTCTGCTCTTCCCTGGGTGGGTTACAATGACAGAGTGGGGTCAGTCTGCTCTTCCCTGGGTGGGTTACATTGACAGAGTGGGGTCAGTCTGCTCTTCCCGGGATGTGTTACATTGACAGAGTGAGGTCAGTCTGCTCTTCCCTGGGTGTGTTACATTGACATAGTGGGGTCAGTCTTCTCTTCACTGGGTGTGTTACATTGACAGAGTGGGGTCAGTCTGCTCTTCCCTGGGTGTGTTACATTGACAGAGTGGGGTCAGTCTGCTCTTCCCTGGGTGTGTTACATTGACAGAGTGGGGTCAGTCTGCTCTTCCCTGGTTGTGTTACATTGTCGGAGTGAGGTCAGTCTGCTCTTCCCTTGTTGTGTTACATTGTCTGAGTGGGGTCAGTCTGCTCTTCCCTGGGTGTGTTAAATTGACAGAGTGGGGTCAGTCTGCTCTTCCCTGGGTGTGTTACATTGTCAAAGTGGAGTCAGTCTGCTCTTCCCTGGGTGTGTTACATTGACAGAGTGGGGTCAGTCTGCTCTTCACTGGGTGTGTTACTTTGACAGAGTGGGGTCAGTCTGCTCTTCCCTGGGTGTGTTACTCTGACAGAGTGGGGTCAGTCTGCTCTTCCCTGGGTGTGTTACTTTGACAGAGTGGGGTCAGTCTGCTCTTCCCTGGGTGTGTAACATTGACAGAGTGGGGTCAGTCTGCTCTTCCCTTGGTGGGTTATATTGACAGAGTGGGGTCAGTCTGCTCTTCCCTGGGTGTGTTACGTTGACAGAGTGGGGTCAGCCTGCTCTTCCCTGGGTGGGTTACAATGACAGAGTGGGGTCAGTCTGCTCTTCCCTGGGTGGGTTACATGGACAGAGTGGGGTCAGTCTGCTCTTTCCGGGATGTGTTACATTGACAGAGTGAGGTCAGTCTGCTCTTCCCTGGGTGTGTTACATTTACATAGTGGGGTCAGTCTTCTCTTCACTGGGTGTGTTACATTGACAGAGTGGGGTCAGTCTGCTCTTCCCTGGGTGTGTTACATTGACAGAGTGGGGTCAGTCTGCTCTTCCCTGGGTGTGTTACATTGACAGAGTGGGGTCAGTCTGCTCTTCCCTGGGTGTGTTACATTGTCGGAGTGAGGTCAGTCTGCTCTTCCCTTGTTGTGTTACATTGTCAGAGTGGGGTCAGTCTGCTCTTCCCTGGGTGTGTTAAATTGACAGAGTGGGGTCAGTCTGCTCTTCCCTGGGTGTGTTACATTGTCAAAGTGGAGTCAGTCTGCTCTTCCCTGGGTGTGTTACATTGACAGAGTGGGGTCAGTCTGCTCTTCCCTGGGTGTGTTACTTTGACAGAGTGGGGTCAGTCTGCTCTTCCCTGGGTGTGTTACATTGACAGAGTGCGGTCAGTCTGCTCTTCCCTGGGTGTGTTACGTTGACAGAGTGGGGTCAGTCTTCTCTTTCCTGGGTGGGTTGCATTGACAGAGTGGGGTCAGTGTGCTCTTCCCTGCGTGCGCTCCATTGACAGAGAGCGGTCAGTCTGCTCTTCACTATATGGATTACATTGGCAGAGTGGGGTCAGTCTGCTCTTCCCTGGGTGTGTTATGTGACAGAGTGGGGTCAGTGTGCTCTTCCTTGGGTGCGTTACATTGACAGAGTGGGGTCAGTCTGCTCTTCCCTGCGTGTGTTACATTGACAGAGTGGGGTCAGTCTGCTATTCCCTGGGTGTGATACATTAACAGAGTGGGGTCAGTCTGCTCTATCCTGGGTGCGTTACATTGACAGAGTGGTGTCAGTCTGCTCTTCCCTGGGTGTGTTATGTGACAGAGTGTGGTCAGTGTGCTCTTCCTTGGGTGCGTTACATTGACAGAGTGGGGTCAGTCTGCTCTTCCCTGGGTGTGTTACATTGACAGAGTGAGTTCAGTCTGCTCTTCCCTGGTTGTGTTACATTGTCAGAGTGGGGTCAGTCTGCTCTTCCCTGGCTGTGTTACATTGACAGAGTGAGGTCAGTCTGCTCTTCCCTGGGTGTGTTACATTGACAGAGTGAGGTCAGTCTGCTCTTCCCTGGGTGTGTTACATTGACAGAGTGGGGTCAGTCTGCTCTTCACTGGGTGTGTTACATTGACAGAGTGAGGTCAGTCTGCTCTTCCCTGGTTGTGTTACATTGACAGAGTTGGGTCAGTCTGCTCTTCGCTGGGTGTATTACATTGACAGAGTGGGGTCAGTCTGCTCTTCCCTGGGTGTGTTACATTGACAGAGTGGGGTCAGTCTGCTCTTCCCTGGGTGTGTTACATTGACAGAGTGGGGTCAGTCTGCTCTACCCTGGGTGTGTTACATTGACAGAGTGGGGTCAGTCTGCTCTTCCCTGGCTGTGTTACATTGACAGAGTGGGGTCAGTCTGCTCTACCCTGGGTGTGTTGCATTGACAGAGTGGGGTCAGTCTGCTTTTCCCTGGGTGTGTTACATTGACAGAGTGGGGTCAGGCTGCTCTTCCCTGAGTGTGTTACATTGACAGAGTGGGGTCAGTCTGCTCTTCCCTGGGTGTGTTACATTGACAGAGTGGGGTCAGTCTGCTCTTCCCTGAGTGTGTTACATTGACAGAGTGGGGTCAGTCTGCTCTTCCCTGGGTGTGTTACATTGACAGAGTGGGGTCAGTCTGCTCTTCCCTGGGTGTGTTACATTGACAGAGTGAGTTCAGTCTGCTCTTCCCTGGTTGTGTTACATTGTCAGAGTGGGGTCAGTCTGCTCTTCCCTGGGTGTGTTACATTGACAGAGTGGGGTCAGTCTGCTCTTCCCAGGGTGTGTTACATTGACAGAGTGGGGTCAGTGTGCTCTTCCCTAGGTGTGCTAATTTGACAGAGTGGGGTCAGTCTGCTCTTCCCTGGGTGTGTTACTTTGACAGAGTGGGGTCAGTCCGCTCTTCCCTGGGTGTGTTACTTTGACAGAGTGGGGTCAGTCTGCTCTTCCCTGGGTGTGTTACTTTGACAGAGTGGGGTCAGTCTGCTCTTCCCTGGGTGTGTTACATTGACAGAGTGGGGTCAGTCTGCTCTTCCCTGGGTGTGTTACATTGACAGAGTGGGGTCAGTCTGCTCTTCCCAGGGTGTGTTACATTGACAGAGTGGGGTCAGTCTGCTCTTCCCTGGGTGTGTTACATTGACAGAGTGGGGTCAGTCTGCTCTTCCCTGGGTGTGTTACATTGACAGAGTGGGGTCAGTCTGCTCTTCCCTGGGTGTGTTACATTGACAGAGTGGGGTCAGTCTGCTCTTCCCTGGGTGTGTTACATTGACAGAGTGGGGTCAGTCTGCTCTTCCCTGGGTGTGTTACTTTGACAGAGTGGGGTCAGTCTGCTCTTCCCTGGGTGTGTTACATTGACAGAGTGCGGTCAGTCTGCTCTTCCCTGGGTGTGTTACATTGTCGGAGTGAGGTCAGTCTGCTCTTCCCTTGTTGTGTTACATTGTCAGAGTGGGGTCAGTCTGCTCTTCCCTGGGTGTGTTAAATTGACAGAGTGGGGTCAGTCTGCTCTTCCCTGGGTGTGTTACATTGTCAAAGTGGAGTCAGTCTGCTCTTCCCTGGGTGTGTTACATTGACAGAGTGGGGTCAGTCTGCTCTTCCCTGGGTGTGTTACTTTGACAGAGTGGGGTCAGTCTGCTCTTCCCTGGGTGTGTTACATTGACAGAGTGCGGTCAGTCTGCTCTTCCCTGGGTGTGTTACGTTGACAGAGTGGGGTCAGTCTTCTCTTTCCTGGGTGGGTTGCATTGACAGAGTGGGGTCAGTGTGCTCTTCCCTGCGTGCGCTCCATTGACAGAGAGCGGTCAGTCTGCTCTTCACTATATGGATTACATTGGCAGAGTGGGGTCAGTCTGCTCTTCCCTGGGTGTGTTACGTGACAGAGTGGGGTCAGTGTGCTCTTCCTTGGGTGCGTTACATTGACAGAGTGGGGTCAGTCTGCTCTTCCCTGCGTGTGTTACATTGACAGAGTGGGGTCAGTCTGCTATTCCCTGGGTGTGATACATTAACAGAATGGGGTCAGTCTGCTCTATCCTGGGTGCGTTACATTGACAGAGTGGTGTCAGTCTGCTCTTCCCTGGGTGTGTTATGTGACAGAGTGTGGTCAGTGTGCTCTTCCTTGGGTGCGTTACATTGACAGAGTGGGGTCAGTCTTCTCTTCCCTTGGTGTGTTACATTGACAGAGTGAGTTCAGTCTGCTCTTCCCTGGTTGTGTTACATTGTCAGAGTGGGGTCAGTCTGCTCTTCCCTGGGTGTGTTACATTGACAGAGTGAGGTCAGTCTGCTCTTCCCTGGGTGTGTTACATTGACAGAGTGAGGTCAGTCTGCTCTTCCCTGGGTGTGTTACATTGACAGAGTGGGGTCAGTCTGCTCTTCACTGGGTGTGTTACATTGACAGAGTGGGGTCAGTCTGCCCTTCCCTGGGTGTGTTACATTGACAGAGTGGGGTCAGTCTGCTCTTCCCTGGGTGTGTTACATTGACAGAGTGGGGTCAGTCTGCCCTTCCCTGGGTGTGTTACATTGACAGAGTGGGGTCAGTCTGCTCTTCCCTGGGTGTGTTACATTGACAGAGTGGGGTCAGTCTGCTCTTCCCTGGGTGTGTTACATTGACAGAGTGAGGTCAGTCTGCTCTTCCCTGGTTGTGTTACATTGACAGAGTGGGGTCAGTCTGCTCTTCGCTGGGTGTATTACATTGACAGAGTGGGGTCAGTCTGCTCTTCCCTGGGTGTGTTACATTGACAGAGTGGGGTCAGTCTGCTCT
The DNA here is from genome assembly GCF_047496795.1 of Chiloscyllium punctatum. Classification (NCBI taxonomy): domain Eukaryota; kingdom Metazoa; phylum Chordata; class Chondrichthyes; order Orectolobiformes; family Hemiscylliidae; genus Chiloscyllium; species Chiloscyllium punctatum. The sequence continues at coordinate 62,918,405 of NC_092785.1, read as the reverse complement.
TCCCTGGGTGTGTTACATTGACAGAGTGGGGTCAGTCTGCTCTACCCTGGGTGTGTTACATTGACAGAGTGGGGTCAGTCTGCTCTTCCCTGGCTGTGTTACATTGACAGAGTGGGGTCAGTCTGCTCTACCCTGGGTGTGTTACATTGACAGAGTGGGGTCAGTCTGCTCTTCCCTGGGTGTGTTACATTGACAGAGTGGGGTCAGTCTGCTCTTCCCTGAGTGTGTTACATTGACAGAGTGGGGTCAGTCTGCTCTTCCCTGGGTGTGTTACATTGACAGAGTGGGGTCAGTCTGCTCTACCCTGGGTGTGTTACATTGACAGAGTGGGGTCAGTCTGCTCTTCCCTGGGTGTGTTACATTGACAGAGTGGGGTCAGTCTGCTCTTCCCTGAGTGTGTTACATTGACAGAGTGGGGTCAGTCTGCTCTTCCCTGGGTGTGTTACATTGACAGAGTGGGGTCAGTCTGCTCTTCCCTGGGTGTGTTACATTGACAGAGTGAGTTCAGTCTGCTCTTCCCTGGTTGTGTTACATTGTCAGAGTGGGGTCAGTCTGCTCTTCCCTGGGTGTGTTACATTGACAGAGTGGGGTCAGTCTGCTCTTCCCAGGGTGTGTTACATTGACAGAGTGAGTTCAGTCTGCTCTTCCCTGGGTGTGTTACATTGACAGAGTGGGGTCAGTCTGCTCTTCCCAGGGTGTGTTACATTGACAGAGTGGGGTCAGTGTGCTCTTCCCTAGGTGTGCTAATTTGACAGAGTGGGGTCAGTCTGCTCTTCCCTGGGTGTGTTACTTTGACAGAGTGGGGTCAGTCCGCTCTTCCCTGGGTGTGTTACATTGACAGAGTGGGGTCAGTCTGCTCTTCCCTGGGTGTGTTACATTGACAGAGTGGGGTCAGTCTGCTCTTCCCTGGTTGTGTTACTTTGACAGAGTGCGGTCAGTCTGCTCTTCCCTGCGTGTGTTACGTTAACAGAGTGGGGTCAGTCTGCTCTTCCCTGGGTGTGTTACATTGTCAGAGTGGGGTCAGTCTGCTCTTCCCTGCGTGTGTTACATTGATAGAGTGGGGTCAGTCTGCTCTTCCCTGGGTGCGTTACATTGACAGAGTGGGGTCAGTCTGCTCTACCCTGGGTGCGTTACATTGACAGAGTGGTGTCAGTCTGCTCTTCCCTAGGTTTGTTACATTGACAGAGTGAGGTCAGTCTGCTCTTCCGTGGGTATGTTTCATTAACAGAGTGGGGTCAGTCTGCTCTTCCCAGGGTGTGTTACATTGTCAGAGTGGAGTCAGTCTGCCCTTCCCAGGGTGTGTTACATTGACAGAGTGAGGTCAGTCTGCTCTTCCCTGGGTATGTTACATTGACAGAGTGGGGTCAGTGTGCTCTTCCCTAGGTGTGCTAATTTGACAGAGTGGGGTCAGTCTGCTCTTCCCTGGGTGTGTTACTTTGACAGAGTGGGGTCAGTCCGCTCTTCCCTGGGTGTGTTACATTGACAGAGTGGGGTCAGTCTGCTCTTCCCTGGGTGTGTTACATTGACAGAGTGGGGTCAGTCTGCTCTTCCCAGGGTGTGTTACATTGACAGAGTGGGGTCAGTGTGCTCTTCCCTGGGTGTGCTACTTTGACACAGTGCGGTCAGTCTACTCTTCCCTCCGTGTGTTACGTTAACAGAGTGGGGTCAGTCTGCTCTTCCCTGGGTGGGTTACAATGACAGAGTGGGGTCAGTCTGCTCTTCCCTGGGTGGGTTACATTGACAGAGTGGGGTCAGTCTGCTCTTCCCGGGATGTGTTACATTGACAGAGTGAGGTCAGTCTGCTCTTCCCTGGGTGTGTTACATTGACATAGTGGGGTCAGTCTTCTCTTCACTGGGTGTGTTACATTGACAGAGTGGGGTCAGTCTGCTCTTCCCTGGGTGTGTTACATTGACAGAGTGGGGTCAGTCTGCTCTTCCCTGGGTGTGTTACATTGACAGAGTGGGGTCAGTCTGCTCTTCCCTGGGTGTGTTACATTGTCGGAGTGAGGTCAGTCTGCTCTTCCCTTGTTGTGTTACATTGTCAGAGTGGGGTCAGTCTGCTCTTCCCTGGGTGTGTTAAATTGACAGAGTGGGGTCAGTCTGCTCTTCCCTGGGTGTGTTACATTGTCAAAGTGGAGTCAGTCTGCTCTTCCCTGGGTGTGTTACATTGACAGAGTGGGGTCAGTCTGCTCTTCACTGGGTGTGTTACTTTGACAGAGTGGGGTCAGTCTGCTCTTCCCTGGGTGTGTTACTCTGACAGAGTGGGGTCAGTCTGCTCTTCCCTGGGTGTGTTACTTTGACAGAGTGGGGTCAGTCTGCTCTTCCCTGGGTGTGTTACATTGACAGAGTGGGGTCAGTCTGCTCTTCCCTGGGTGTGTTACATTGACAGAGTGGGGTCAGTCTGCTCTTCCCTTGGTGGGTTATATTGACAGAGTGGGGTCAGTCTGCTCTTCCCTGGGTGTGTTACGTTGACAGAGTGGGGTCAGTCTGCTCTTCCCTCGGTGGGTTACAATGACAGAGTGGGGTCAGTCTGCTCTTCCCTGGGTGGGTTAAATGGACAGAGTGGGGTCAGTCTGCTCTTTCCGGGATGTGTTACATTGACAGAGTGAGGTCAGTCTGCTCTTCCCTGGGTGTGTTACATTGACATAGTGGGGTCAGTCTTCTCTTCACTGGGTGTGTTACATTGACAGAGTGGGGTCAGTCTGCTCTTCCCTGGGTGTGTTACATTGACAGAGTGGGGTCAGTCTGCTCTTCCCTGGGTGTGTTACATTGACAGAGTGGGGTCAGTCTGCTCTTCCCTGGGTGTGTTACATTGTCGGAGTGAGGTCAGTCTGCTCTTCCCTTGTTGTGTTTCATTGTCAGAGTGGGGTCAGTCTGCTCTTCCCTGGGTGTGTTAAATTGACAGAGTGGGGTCAGTCTGCTCTTCCCTGGGTGTGTTACATTGTCAAAGTGGAGTCAGTCTGCTCTTCCCTGGGTGTGTTACATTGACAGAGTGGGGTCAGTCTGCTCTTCCCTGGGTGTGTTACTTTGACAGAGTGGGGTCAGTCTGCTCTTTCCTGGGTGTGTTACATTGACAGAGTGCGGTCAGTCTGCTCTTCCCTGGGTGTGTTACGTTGACAGAGTGGGGTCAGTCTTCTCTTTCCTGGGTGGGTTGCATTGACAGAGTGGGGTCAGTGTGCTCTTCCCTGCGTGCGCTCCATTGACAGAGAGCGGTCAGTCTGCTCTTCACTATATGGATTACATTGGCAGAGTGGGGTCAGTCTGCTCTTCCCTGGGTGTGTTATGTGACAGAGTGGGGTCAGTGTGCTCTTCCTTGGGTGCGTTACATTGACAGAGTGGGGTCAGTCTGCTCTTCCCTGCGTGTGTTACATTGACAGAGTGGGGTCAGTCTGCTATTCCCTGGGTGTGATACATTAACAGAATGGGGTCAGTCTGCTCTATCCTGGGTGCGTTACATTGACAGAGTGGTGTCAGTCTGCTCTTCCCTGGGTGTGTTATGTGACAGAGTGTGGTCAGTGTGCTCTTCCTTGGGTGCGTTACATTGACAGAGTGGGGTCAGTCTGCTCTTCCCTTGGTGTGTTACATTGACAGAGTGAGTTCAGTCTGCTCTTCCCTGGTTGTGTTACATTGTCAGAGTGGGGTCAGTCTGCTCTTCCCTGGGTGTGTTACATTGACAGAGTGAGGTCAGTCTGCTCTTCCCTGGGTGTGTTACATTGACAGAGTGAGGTCAGTCTGCTCTTCCCTGGGTGTGTTACATTGACAGAGTGGGGTCAGTCTGCTCTTCACTGGGTGTGTTACATTGACAGAGTGGGGTCAGTCTGCTCTTCCCTGGGTGTGTTACATTGACAGAGTGGGGTCAGTCTGCTCTTCCCTGGGTGTGTTACATTGACAGAGTGAGGTCAGTCTGCTCTTCCCTGGTTGTGTTACATTGACAGAGTGGGGTCAGTCTGCTCTTCGCTGGGTGTATTACATTGACAGAGTGGGGTCAGTCTGCTCTTCCCTGGGTGTGTTACATTGACAGAGTGGGGTCAGTCTGCTCTTCCCTGGGTGTGTTACATTGACAGAGTGGGGTCAGTCTGCTCTACCCTGGGTGTGTTACATTGACAGAGTGGGGTCAGTCTGCTCTTCCCTGGCTGTGTTACATTGACAGAGTGGGGTCAGTCTGCTCTACCCTGGGTGTGTTACATTGACAGAGTGGGGTCAGTCTGCTCTTCCCTGGGTGTGTTACATTGACAGAGTGGGGTCAGTCTGCTCTTCCCTGAGTGTGTTACATTGACAGAGTGGGGTCAGTCTGCTCTTCCCTGGGTGTGTTACATTGACAGAGTGGGGTCAGTCTGCTCTACCCTGGGTGTGTTACATTGACAGAGTGGGGTCAGTCTGCTCTTCCCTGGGTGTGTTACTTTGACAGAGTGGGGTCAGTCTGCTCTTCCCTGAGTGTGTTACATTGACAGAGTGGGGTCAGTCTGCTCTTCCCTGGGTGTGTTACATTGACAGAGTGGGGTCAGTCTGCTCTTCCCTGGGTGTGTTACATTGACAGAGTGAGTTCAGTCTGCTCTTCCCTGGTTGTGTTACATTGTCAGAGTGGGGTCAGTCTGCTCTTCCCTGGGTGTGTTACATTGACAGAGTGGGGTCAGTCTGCTCTTCCCAGGTGTGTTACATTGACAGAGTGGGGTCAGTGTGCTCTTCCCTAGGTGTGCTAATTTGACAGAGTGGGGTCAGTCTGCTCTTCCCTGGGTGTGTTACTTTGACAGAGTGGGGTCAGTCCGCTCTTCCCTGGGTGTGTTACATTGACAGAGTGGGGTCAGTCTGCTCTTCCCTGGGTGTGTTACATTGACAGAGTGGGGTCAGTCTGCTCTTCCCTGGGTGTGTTACTTTGACAGAGTGCGGTCAGTCTGCTCTTCCCTGCGTGTGTTACGTTAACAGAGTGGGGTCAGTCTGCTCTTCCCTGGGTGTGTTACATTGTCAGAGTGGGGTCAGTCTGCTCTTCCCTGCGTGTGTTACATTGATAGAGTGGGGTCAGTCTGCTCTTCCCTGGGTGCGTTACATTGACAGAGTGGGGTCAGTCTGCTCTACCCTGGGTGCGTTACATTGACAGAGTGGTGTCAGTCTGCTCTTCCCTAGGTTTGTTACATTGACAGAGTGAGGTCAGTCTGCTCTTCCGTGGGTATGTTTCATTAACAGAGTGGGGTCAGTCTGCTCTTCCCAGGGTGTGTTACATTGTCAGAGTGGAGTCAGTCTGCCCTTCCCAGGGTGTGTTACATTGACAGAGTGAGGTCAGTCTGCTCTTCCCTGGGTATGTTACATTGACAGAGTGGGGTCAGTGTGGTCTTCCCTGGGTGTGTTACATTGACAGAGTGAGGTAAGTCTGCTCTTCCCTGGGTGTGTTACATTGTCAGTGTGGAGTCAGTCTGCTCTTCCCTGGGTGTGTTACAATGACAGAGTGGGGTCAGTCTGCCCTTCCCTGGGTCTGTTACATTGACAGAGTGGGTTCAATCTGCTCTTCCCTGGGTGTGTTACATTGACAGAGTGGGGTCAGTCTGCTATTCCCTAGGTCTGTTACATTGAAAGAGTGGGGTCAGTCTGCCCTTCCCTGGGTCTGTTACATTGACAGAGTCGGGTCAGTTCGCCCTTCCCTGGGTCTGTTACATTGACAGAGTGCGGTCAGTCTGCTCTTCCCTGGGTGTGTTACATTGACAGAGTGGGATCAGTCTGCTCTTCCCGGGGTGTGTGACATTGACAGAGTGGGGTCAGTCTGCTCTTCCCTGGGTGTGTTACATTGACAGAGTGGGGTCAGTCTGCTCTTCCCTGGGTGGGTTACATTGACAGAGTGGGGTCAGTGTGCTCTTCCTTGGGTGCGTTACATTGACGGAGTGGGGTCAGTCTGCTCTTCCCTGAGTGTGTTATATTGACAGAGTGGGGTCAGTCTGCTCTTCCCTGCGTGTGTTACATTGACAGAGTTGGGTCAGTCTGCCCTTCCCTGGGTGCGTTACATTGACAGAGTGGTGTCAGTCTGCTCTTCCCTGGGTGTGTTACATTGACAGAGTGAGGTCAGTCTGCTCTTCCGTGGGTATGTCACATTGACAGAGTGCGGTCAGTCTGCTCTTCCCTGGGTGTGTTACATTGACAGAGTGGGGTCAGTCTGCTCTTCCCGGGGTGTGTGACATTGACAGAGTGGGGTCAGTCTGCTCTTCCCTGGGTGTGTTACATTGACAGAGTGGGGTCAGTCTGCTCTTCCCTGGGTGTGTTACATTGACAGAGTGAGGTCAGTCTGCTCTTCCCTGGTTTTGTTACATTGACAGAGTGGGGTCAATCTGCTCTTCCCGGGGTGTGTTACATTGACAGAGTGGGGTCAGTCTGCTCTTCCCTGGGTGTGTTACATTATCAGAGTGGAGTCAGTCTGCTCTTCCCTGGGTTTGTTACAATGACAGAGTGGGGTCAGTCTGCCCTTCCCTGGGTCTGTTACAATGACAGAGTGGGGTCAGTCTGCCCTTCCCTGGGTCTGTTACATTGACAGAGTGGGGTCAGTCTGCTCTTCCCTGGGGGTGTTACATTGACAGAGTGGGGTCAGTCTGCCCTTCCCTGGGTCTGTTACATTGACAGAGTGGGGTCAGTCTGCCGTTCCCTGGGTCTGTTACATTGACAGAGTGGGGTCAGTCTGCTCTTCCCTGAGTGTGTTACATTGACAGAGTGGAGTCAGTCTGCTCTTCCCTGGGTGTGTTACATTGACAGAGTGAAGTCAGTCAACTATTCCCTGGGTGTGTTACACTGACAGAGTGGGGTCAGTCTGCTCTTCCCAGAGTGTGTTACATTGACAGAGTGGAGTCAGTGTGCTCTTCCCTGGGTGTGTTACATTGACAGAGTGGAGTCAGTCTGCTCATCCATGGGTGTGTTACATTGACAGAGTGAAGTCAGTCTGGTATTCCCTGGGTGTGTTACACTGACACAGTGGGGTCAGTCTGCTCTTCCCTGAGTGTGTTACATTGACAGAGTGGGGTCAGTCTGCTCTTCCCTGGGTGTGTTACATTGACAGAGTGGGGTCAGTCTGCTCTTCCCTGGGTGTGTTACATTGACAGAATGAAGTCAGTCTGCTATTCCCTGGGGGTGTTACACTGACACAGTGGGGTCAGTCTGCTCTTCCCTGGGTGTGTTACATTGACAGAGTGAGGTCAGTCTGCTCTTCCCTGGGTGTGTTACATTGACAGAGTGGGGTCAGTCTGCCCTTCCCTGGGTATGTTACATTGACAGAGTGGGGTCAGTCTGCTCTTCCCTGGGTGTGTTACATTGACAGAATGAAATCAGTCTGCTATTCCCTGGGTGTGTTACACTGACACAGTGGGGTCAGTCTGCTCTTCCCTGGGTGTGTTACATTGACAGAGTGAGGTCAGTCTGCTCTTCCCTTGGTGTGTTACATTGACAGAGTGGGGTCAGTCTGCCCTTCACTGGGTATGTTACATTGACAGAGTGGGGTCAGTCTGCTCTTCCCTGGGTGTGTTATATTGACAGAGTGGAGTCAGTCTGCTCTTCCCAGGGTGTGTTACATTGACAGAGTGAGGTCAGTCTGCTCTTCCCTGGGTATGTTACATTGACAGAGTGGGGTCAGTCTGCCCTTCCCTGGGTCTGTTACATTGACAGAGTGGGGTCAGTCTGCTCTTCCCTGGGTGTGTTACTTTGACAGAGTGGGGTCAGTCTGCCCTTCCCTGGGTCTGTTACAGTGACAGAGTGGGGTCAGTCTGCCCTTCCCTGGGTCTGTTACATTGACAGAGTGGGGTCAGTCTGCTCTTCCCTGGGTGTGTTACATTGACAGAGAGGGGTCAGTCTGCCCTTCCCTGGGTCTGTTACAATGACAGAGTGGGGTCAGTCTGCCCTTCCCTGGGTGTGTTACATTGACAGACTGAGTTCAGTCTGCCCTTCCCTGGGTGTGTTACATTGACAGAGTGGGGTCAGTCTGCTCTTCCCTGGGTGTGTTACATTGACAGAGTGGGGTCAGTCTGCTCTTCCCTGGGTGTGTTACATTGACAGAGTGGGGTCAGTCTGCTCTTCCCAGGGTGTATTACATTGACAGAGTGGGGTCAGTCTGCTCTTCCCTGAGTGTGTTACATTGATAGAGTGGGGTCAGTCTGCTCTTCCCTGGGTGTGGTACATTGATAGAGTGGGGTCAGTCTGCTCTTCCCTGGGTGTGTTACGTTGACAGAGTGGGGTCAGTCTGCTCTACCCTGGGTGGGTTAAATTGACAGAGTGGGGTCAGTGTGCTCTTCCCTGCGTGCGCTACATTGACAGAGAGCGGTCAGTCTGCTCTTCACTATATGGATTACATTGACAGAGTGGGGTCAGTCTGCTCTTCCCTGGGTGGGTTACATTGACAGAGTGGGGTCAGTCTGCTCTTCCTTGGGTGTGTTACTTTGACAGAGTGGGGTCAGTCTGCTCTTCCCTGGGTGTGTTACATTGACAGAGTGGGGTCAGTCTGCTTTTCCCTAGGTGTTTTATGTGACAGAGAGGGGTCAGTGTGCTCTTCCTTGGGTGCGTTACATTGACGGAGTGGGGTCAGTCTGCACTTCCCTGCGTGTGTTACATTGACAGAGTGGTGTCAGTCTGCTCTTCCCTGGGTGCGTTACATTGACAGAGTGGTGTCAGTCTGCTCTTCCCTGGGTGTGTTACATTGACAGAGTGAGGTCAGTCTGCTCTTCCGTGGGTATGTCACATTGACAGAGTGGGGTCAGTGTGCTCTTCCCTGGGTGTGTGACATTGACAGAGTGGGGTCAGTCTGCTCTTACCAGGGTGTGTTACATTGACAGAGTGAGGTCAGTATGCTCTTCCCTGGTTTTGTTACATTGACAGAGTGGGGTCAGTCTGCTCTTCCCGGGGTGTGTTACATTGACAGAGTGGGGTCAGTCTGCTCTTCCCTGGGTGTGTTACATTATCAGAGTGGAGTCAGTCTGCTCTTCCCTGGGTGTGTTACAATGACAGAGTGGGGTCAGTCTGCCCTTCCCTGGGTCTGTTACAATGACAGAGTGGGGTCAGTCTGCCCTTCCCTGGGTCTGTTACATTGACAGAGTGGGGTCAGTCTGCTCTTCCCTGGGTGTGTTACATTGACAGAGTGGAGTCAGTCTGCTCTTCCCTGAGTGTGTTACATTTACAGAGTGGGGTCAGTCTGCCCTTCCCTGGGTCTGTTACGTTGACAGAGTGGGGTCAGTCTGCCCTTCCCTGGGTCTGTTACATTGACAGAGTGGGGTCAGTTCGCCCTTCCCTGGGTGTGTTACATTGACAGAGTGTGGTCAGTCTGCTCTTCCCTGGGTGTGTTACATTGACAGAGTCAAGTCAGTCTGCTCTTCCCTGGGTGTGTTACATTGACAGAGTGGAGTCAGTCTGCTCTTCCCTGGGTGTGTTACATTGACAGAGTGGGGTCAGTCTGCTCTTCCCTGGTTGTGTTACTTTGACAGAGTGGGGTCAGTCTGCTCTTCCCTGGGTGTGTTACATTGACGGAGTGAGGTCTGTCTGCTCTTCCCTGGGTGTGTTACGTTGACCGAGTGGGGTGAGTCTGCTCTACCCTGGGTGGGTTACATTGACAGAGTGGGGTCAGTGTGCTCTTCCCTGCGTGCGCTACATTGACAGAGAGCGGTCAGTCTGCTCTTCACTATATGGATTACATTGACAGAGTGGGGTCAGTCTGCTCTTCCCTGGGTGGGTTACATTGACAGAGTGGGGTCAGTCTGCTCTTCCTTGGGTGTGTTACTTTGACAGAGTGGGGTCAGTCTGCTCTTCCCTGGGTGTGTTACATTGACAGAGTGGGGTCAGTCTGCTTTTCCCTAGGTGTGTTATGTGACAGAGAGGGGTCAGTGTGCTCTTCCTTGGGTGCGTTACATTGACGGAGTGGGGTCAGACTGCACTTCCCTGCGTGTGTTACATTGACAGAGTGGGGTCAGTCTGCTCTTCCCTGGGTGCGTTACATTGACAGAGTGGTGTCAGTCTGCTCTTCCCTGGGTGTGTTACATTGACAGAGTGAGGTCAGTCTGCTCTTCCATGGGTATGTCACATTGACAGAGTGGGGTCAGTCTGCTCTTCCCTGGGTGTGTTACATTGTCAGAGTGGAGTTATTCTGCTCTTACCAGGGTCTGTTACATTGACAGAGTGAGGTCAGTCTGCTCTTCCCTGGTTTTGTTACATTGACAGAGTGGTGTCAGTCTGCTCTTCCCTGGGTGTGTTACATTGACAGAGTGAGGTCAGTCTGCTCTTCCGTGGGTATGTCACATTGACAGAGTGGGGTCAGTCTGCTCTTCCCTGGGTGTGTTACATTGTCAGAGTGGAGTTAGTCTGCTCTTACCAGGGTGTGTTACATTGTCAGAGTGAGGTCAGTCTGCTCTTCCCTGGTTTTGTTACATTGACAGAGTGGGGTCAGTCTGCTCTTCCCGGGGTGTGTTACATTGACAGAGTGGGGTCAGTCTGCTCTTCCCTGGGTGTGTTACATTATCAGAGTGGAGTCAGTCTGCTCTTCCCTGGGTGTGTTACAATGACAGAGTGGGGTCAGTCTGCCCTTCCCTGGGTCTGTTACAATGACAGAGTGGGGTCAGTCTGTCCTTCCCTGGGTCTGTTACATTGAGAGAGTGGGGTCAGTCTGCTCTTCTCTGGGTGTGTTACATTGACAGAGTGGGGTCAGTCTGCCCTTCCCTGGGTCTGTTACATTGACAGAGTGGGGTCAGTCTGCCGTTCCCTGGGTCTGTTACATTGACAGAGTGGGGTCAGTCTGCTCTTCCCTGGGTGTGTTACATTGACAGAGTGGAGTCAGTCTGCTCTTCCCTGAGTGTGTTACATTGACAGAGTGAAGTCAGTCAGCTATTCCCTGGGTGTGTTACACTGCCAGAGTGGGGTCAGTCTGCTCTTCCCAGAGTGTGTTACATTGACAGAGTGGAGTCAGTCTGCTCTTCCCTGGGTGTGTTACATTGACAGAGTGGGGTCAGTCTGCTCTTCCCTGGTTGTGTTACTTTGACAGAGTGGGGTCAGTCTGCTCTTCCCTGGGTGTGTTACATTGACGGAGTGAGGTCAGTCTGCTCTTCCCTGGGTGTGTTACGTTGACAGAGTGGGGTCAGTCTGCTCTACCCTGGGTGGGTTACATTGACAGAGTGGGGTCAGTGTGCTCTTCCCTGCGTGCGCTACATTGACAGAGAGCGGTCAGTCTGCTCTTCACTATATGGAATACATTGACAGAGTGGGGTCAGTCTGCTCTTCCCTGGGTGGGTTACATTGACAGAGTGGGGTCAGTCTGCTCTTCCTTGGGTGTGTTACTTTGACAGAGTGGGGTCAGTCTGCTCTTCCCTGGGTGTGTTACATTGACAGAGTGGGGTCAGTCTGCTTTTCCCTAGGTGTGTTATGTGACAGAGAGGGGTCAGTGTGCTCTTCCTTGGGTGCGTTACATTGACGGAGTGGGGTCAGTCTGCACTTCCCTGCGTGTGTTACATTGACAGAGTGGTGTCAGTCTGCTCTTCCCTGGGTGCGTTACATTGACAGAGTGAGGTCAGTCTGCTCTTCCGTGGGTATGTCACATTGACAGAGTGGGGTCAGTCTGCTCTTCCCTGGGTGTGTTACATTGTCAGAGTGGAGTTGGTCTGCTCTTACCAGGGTGTGTTACATTGACAGAGTGACGTCAGTCTGCTCTTCCCTGGTTTTGTTACATTGACAGAGTGGGGTCAGTCTGCTCTTCCCGGGGTGTGTTACATTGACAGAGTGGGGTCAGTCTGCTCTTCCCTGGGTGTGTTACATTATCAGAGTGGAGTCAGTCTGCTCTTCCCTGGGTGTGTTACAATGACAGAGTGGGGTCAGTCTGCCCTTCCCTGGGTCTGTTACAATGACAGAGTGGGGTCAGTCTGTCCTTCCCTGGGTCTGTTACATTGACAGAGTGGGGTCAGTCTGCTCTTCCCTGGGTGTGTTACATTGACAGAGTGGGGTCAGTCTGCCCTTCCCTGGGTCTGTTACATTGACAGAGTGGGGTCAGTCTGCCGTTCCCTGGGTCTGTTACATTGACAGAGTGGGGTCAGTCTGCTCTTCCCTGGGTGTGTTACATTGACAGAGTGGAGTCAGTCTGCTCTTCCCTGGGTGTGTTACATTGACAGAGTGAAGTTAGTCAGCTATTCCCTGGGTGTGTTACACTGCCAGAGTGGGGTCAGTCTGCTCTTCCCAGAGTGTGTTACATTGACAGAGTGGAGTCAGTGTGCTCTTCCCTGGGTGTGTTACGTTGACAGAGTGGAGTCAGTCTGCTCATCCCTGGGTGTGTTACATTGACAGAGTGAAGTCAGTCTGCTATTCCCTGCGTGTGTTACACTGACACAGTGGGGTCAGTCTGCTCTTCCCTGAGTGTGTTACATTGACAGACTGGGGTCAGTCTGCTCTTCCCTGGGTGTGTTACATTGACAGAATGAAGTCAGTCTGCTATTCCCTGGGGGTGTTACACTGACACAGTGGGGTCAGTCTGCTCTGCCCTGGGTGTGTTACATTGACAGAGTGAGGTCAGTCTGCTCTTCCCTGGGTGTGTTACATTGACAGAGTGGGGTCAGTCTGCCCTTCCCTGGGTATGTTACATTGACAGAGTGGGGTCAGTCTGCCCTTCCCTGGGTGTGTTACATTGAGAGATTGGGGTCAGTCTGCTCTTCCCTGGGTGTGTTACATTGACAGAGTGGGGTCAGTCTGCTCTTCCCTGGGTGTGTTACATTGACAGAGTGGGGTCAGTCTGCTCTTCCCTGGGTGTGCTACTTTGACAGAGTGGGGTCAGTCTGCTCTTCCCTGGGTGGGTTACATTGACAGAGTGGGGTCTGTCTGCTCTTCCCTGGGTGTGTTACTTTGACAGAGTGGGGTCAGTCTGCTCTTCCCTGGGTGTGTTACATTGACAGAGTGGGGTCAGTCTGCTCTTCACTGGGTGTGTTACATTGACAGAGTGCGGTCAGTCTGCTCTTCCCTGCGTGTGTTACGTTAACAGAGTGGGGTCAGTCTGCTCTTCCCTGGGTGTGTTACATTGTCAGAGTGGGGTCAGTCTGCTCTTCCCTGCGTGTGTTACATTGATAGAGTGGGGTCAGTCTGCTCTTCCCTGGGTGCGTTACATTGACAGAGTGGGGTCAGTCTGCTCTACCCTGGGTGCGTTACATTGACAGAGTGGTGTCAGTCTGCTCTTCCCTAGGTTTGTTACATTGACAGAGTGAGGTCAGTCTGCTCTTCCGTGGGTATGTTACATTAACAGAGTGGGGTCAGTCTGCTCTTCCCAGGGTGTGTTACATTGTCAGAGTGGAGTCAGTCTGCCCTTCCCAGGGTGTTTTACATTGACAGAGTGAGGTCAGTCTGCTCTTCCCTGGGTATGTTACATTGACAGAGTGGGGTCAGTCTGCTCTTCCCTGGGTGTGTTACATTGACAGAGTGAGGTAAGTCTGCTCTTCCCTGGGTGTGTTACATTGTCAGTGTGGAGTCAGTCTGCTCTTCCCTGGGTGTGTTACAATGACAGAGTGGGGTCAGTCTGCCCTTCCCTGGGTCTGTTACATTGACAGAGTGGGGTCAATCTGCTCTTCCCTGGGTGTGTTACATTGACAGAGTGGGGTCAGTCTGCTCTTCCCTGGGTCTGTTACATTGACAGAGTGGAGTCAGTCTGCTCTTCCCTGGGTGTGTTACATTGACAGAGTGGAGTCAGTCTGCTCTTCCCTGAGTGTGTTACATTTACAGAGTGGGGTCAGTCTGCCCTTCCCTGGGTCTGTTACATTGACAGAGTGGGGTCAGTCTGCCCTTCCCTGGGTCTGTTACATTGACAGAGTGGGGTCAGTTCGCCCTTCCCTGGGTGTGTTACATTGACAGAGTGTGGTCAGTCTGCTCTTCCCTGGGTGTGTTACATTGACAGAGTCAAGTCAGTCTGCTCTTGCCTGGGTGTGTTACATTGACTGAGTGGAGTCAGTCTGCTCTTCCCTGGGTGTGTTACATTGACAGAGTGGGGTCAGTCTGCTGTTCCCTGGTTGTGTTACATTTGACAGAGTGGGGTCAGTCTGCTCTTCCCTGGGTGTGTTACATTGACGGAGTGAGGTCAGTCTGCTCTTCCCTGGGTGTGTTACGTTGACAGAGTGAAGTCAGTCTGCTATTCCCTGGGTGTGTTACACTGACACAGTGGGGTCAGTCTGCTCTTCCCTGAGTGTGTTACATTGACAGACTGGGGTCAGTCTGCACTTCCCTGGGTGTGTTACATTGACAGAGTGGGGTCAGTCTGCTCTTCCCTGGGTGTGCTACATTGACAGAATGAAGTCAGTCTGCTATTCCCTGGGGGTGTTACACTGACACAGTGGGGTCAGTCTGCTCTGCCCTGGGTGTGTTACATTGACAGAGTGAGGTCAGTCTGCTCTTCCCTGGGTGTGTTACATTGACAGAGTGGGGTCAGTCTGCCCTTCCCTGGGTATGTTACATTGACAGAGTGGGGTCAGTCTGCCCTTCCCTGGGTGTGTTACATTGACAGAGTGGGGTCAGTCTGCTCTTCCCTGGGTGTGTTACATTGACAGAGTGGGGTCAGTCTGCTCTTCCCTGGGTGTGTTACATTGACAGAGTGGGGTCAGTCTGCTCTTCCCTGGGTGTGCTACTTTGACAGAGTGGGGTCAGTCTGCTCTTCCCTGGGTGGGTTACATTGACAGAGTGGGGTCTGTCTGCTCTTCCCTGGGTGTGTTACTTTGACAGAGTGGGGTCAGTCTGCTCTTCCCTGGGTGTGTTACATTGACAGAGTGGGGTCAGTCTGCTCTTCACTGGGTGTGTTACATTGACAGAGTGCGGTCAGTCTGCTCTTCCCTGCGTGTGTTACGTTAACAGAGTGGGGTCAGTCTGCTGTTCCCTGGGTGTGTTACATTGTCAGAGTGGGGTCAGTCTGCTCTTCCCTGCGTGTGTTACATTGATAGAGTGGGGTCAGTCTGCTCTTCCCTGGGTGCGTTACATTGACAGAGTGGGGTCAGTCTGCTCTACCCTGGGTGCGTTACATTGACAGAGTGGTGTCAGTCTGCTCTTCCCTAGGTTTGTTACATTGACAGAGTGAGGTCAGTCTGCTCTTCCGTGGGTATGTTACATTAACAGAGTGGGGTCAGTCTGCTCTTCCCAGGGTGTGTTACATTGTCAGAGTGGAGTCAGTCTGCCCTTCCCAGGGTGTGTTACATTGACAGAGTGAGGTCAGTCTGCTCTTCCCTGGGTATGTTACATTGACAGAGTGGGGTCAGTCTGCTCTTCCCTGGGTGTGTTACATTGACAGAGTGAGGTAAGTCTGCTCTTCCCTGGGTGTGTTACATTGTCAGTGTGGAGTCAGTCTGCTCTTCCCTGGGTGTGTTACAATGACAGAGTGGGGTCAGTCTGCCCTTCCCTGGGTCTGTTACATTGACAGAGTGGGGTCAATCTGCTCTTCCCTGGGTGTGTTACATTGACAGAGTGGGGTCAGTCTGCTCTTCCCTGGGTCTGTTACATTGACAGAGTGGAGTCAGTCTGCTCTTCCCTGGGTGTGTTACATTGACAGAGTGGAGTCAGTCTGCTCTTCCCTGAGTGTGTTACATTTACAGAGTGGGGTCAGTCTGCCCTTCCCTGGGTCTGTTACATTGACAGAGTGGGGTCAGTCTGCCCTTCCCTGGGTCTGTTACATTGACAGAGTGGGGTCAGTTCGCCCTTCCCTGGGTGTGTTACATTGACAGAGTGTGGTCAGTCTGCTCTTCCCTGGGTGTGTTACATTGACAGAGTGAAGTCAGTCTGCTATTCCCTGGGTGTGTTACACTGACACAGTGGGGTCAGTCTGCTCTTCCCTGAGTGTGTTACATTGACAGACTGGGGTCAGTCTGCACTTCCCTGGGTGTGTTACATTGACAGAGTGGGGTCAGTCTGCTCTTCCCTGGGTGTGTTACATTGACAGAATGAAGTCAGTCTGCTATTCCCTGGGGGTGTTACACTGACACAGTGGGGTCAGTCTGCTCTGCCCTGGGTGTGTTACATTGACAGAGTGAGGTCAGTCTGCTCTTCCCTGGGTGTGTTACATTGACAGAGTGGGGTCAGTCTGCCCTTCCCTGGGTATGTTACATTGACAGAGTGGGGTCAGTCTGCCCTTCCCTGGGTGTGTTACATTGACAGAGTGGGGTCAGTCTGCTCTTCCCTGGGTGTGTTACATTGACAGAGTGGGGTCAGTCTGCTCTTCCCTGGGTGTGTTACATTGACAGAGTGGGGTCAGTCTGCTCTTCCCTGGGTGTGCTACTTTGACAGAGTGGGGTCAGTCTGCTCTTCCCTGGGTGGGTTACATTGACAGAGTGGGGTCTGTCTGCTCTTCCCTGGGTGTGTTACTTTGACAGAGTGGGGTCAGTCTGCTCTTCCCTGGGTGTGTTACATTGACAGAGTGGGGTCAGTCTGCTCTTCACTGGGTGTGTTACATTGACAGAGTGCGGTCAGTCTGCTCTTCCCTGCATGTGTTACGTTAACAGAGTGGGGTCAGTCTGCTCTTCCCTGGGTGTGTTACATTGTCAGAGTGGGGTCAGTCTGCTCTTCCCTGCGTGTGTTACATTGATAGAGTGGGGTCAGTCTGCTCTTCCCTGGGTGCGTTACATTGACAGAGTGGGGTCAGTCTGCTCTACCCTTGGTGCGTTACATTGACAGAGTGGTGTCAGTCTGCTCTTCCCTAGGTTTGTTACATTGACAGAGTGAGGTCAGTCTGCTCTTCCGTGGGTATGTTACATTAACAGAGTGGGGTCAGTCTGCTCTTCCCAGGGTGTGTTACATTGTCAGAGTGGAGTCAGTCTGCCCTTCCCAGGGTGTGTTACATTGACAGAGTGAGGTCAGTCTGCTCTTCCCTGGGTATGTTACATTGACAGAGTGGGGTCAGTCTGCTCTTCCCTGGGTGTGTTACATTGACAGAGTGAGGTAAGTCTGCTCTTCCCTGGGTGTGTTACATTGTCAGTGTGGAGTCAGTCTGCTCTTCCCTGGGTGTGTTACAATGACAGAGTGGGGTCAGTCTGCCCTTCCCTGGGTCTGTTACATTGACAGAGTGGGGTCAATCTGCTCTTCCCTGGGTGTGTTACATTGACAGAGTGGGGTCAGTCTGCTCTTCCCTGGGTCTGTTACATTGACAGAGTGGAGTCAGTCTGCTCTTCCCTGGGTGTGTTACATTGACAGAGTGGTGTCAGTCTGCTCTTCCCTGAGTGTGTTACATTTACAGAGTGGGGTCAGTCTGCCCTTCCCTGGGTCTGTTACATTGACAGAGTGGGGTCAGTCTGCCCTTCCCTGGGTCTGTTACATTGACAGAGTGGGGTCAGTTCGCCATTCCCTGGGTGTGTTACATTGACAGAGTGGGGTCAGTCTGCTCTTCCCTGGGTGTGTTACATTGACAGAGTCAAGTCAGTCTGCTCTTGCCTGGGTGTGTTACATTGACTGAGTGGAGTCAGTCTGCTCTTCCCTGGGTGTGTTACATTGACAGAGTGGGGTCAGTCTGCTCTTCCCTGGTTGTGTTACTTTGACAGAGTGGGGTCAGTCTGCTCTTCCCTGGGTGTGTTACATTGACGGAGTGAGGTCAGTCTGCTCTTCCCTGGGTGTGTTACGTTGACAGAGTGAAGTCAGTCTGCTATTCCCTGGGTGTGTTACACTGACACAGTGGGGTCAGTCTGCTCTTCCCTGAGTGTGTTACATTGACAGAGTGAGGTCAGTCTGCTCTTCCCAGGTTTTGTTACATTGACAGAGTGGGGTCAGTCTGCTCTTCCCAGGGTCTGTTACATTGACAGAGTGGGGTCAGTTCGCCCTTCCCTGGGTGTGTTACATTGACAGAGTGAAGTCAGTCTGCTATTCCCTGGGTGTGTTACACTGACACAGTGGGGTCAGTCTGCTCTTCCCTGAGTGTGTTACATTGACAGACTGGGGTCAGTCTGCACTTCCCTGGGTGTGTTACATTGACAGAGTGGGGTCAGTCTGCTCTTCCCTGGGTGTGTTACATTGACAGAGTGAGGTCAGTCTGCTCTTCCCAGGTTTTGTTACATTGACAGAGTGCGGTCAGTCTGCTCTTCACTATATGGATTACATTGACAGAGTGGGGTCAGTCTGCTCTTCCCTGGGTGGGTTACATTGACAGAGTGGGGTCAGTCTGCTCTTCCTTGGGTGTGTTACTTTGACAGAGTGGGGTCAGTCTGCTCTTCCCTGGATGTGTTACATTGACAGAGTGGGGTCAGTCTGCTTTTCACGAGGTGTGTTATGTGACAGAGAGGGGTCAGTGTGCTCTTCCTTGGGTGCGTTACATTGACGGAGTGGGGTCAGTCTGCACTTCCCTGCGTGTATTACATTGACAGAGTGGGGTCAGTCTGCTCTTCCCTGGGTGCGTTACATTGACAGAGTGGTGTCAGTCTGCTCTTCCCTGGGTGTGTTACATTGACAGAGTGAGGTCAGTCTGCTCTTCCGTGGGTATGTCACATTGACAGAGTGGGGTTAGTCTGCTCTTCCCTGGGTGTGTTACATTGTCAGAGTGGAGTTAGTCTGCTCTTACCAGGGTGTGTTACATTGACAGAGTGAGGTCAGTCTGCTCTTCCCAGGTTTTGTTACATTGACAGAGTGGGGTCAGTCTGCTCTTCCCTGGGTGTGTTACATTGACAGAGTGGGGTCAGTCTGCTCTTCCCTGGGTGTGTTACATTATCAGAGTGGAGTCAGTCTGCTCTTCCCTGGGTGTGTTACAATGACAGAGTGGGGTCAGTCTGCCCTTCCCTGGGTGTGTTACATTGACAGAGTGGGGTCAGTCTGCCCTTCCCTGGGTCTGTTACATTGACAGAGTGGGGTCAGTCTGCTCTTCCCTGGGTGTGTTACAATGACAGAGTGGGGTTAGTCTGCCCTTCCCTGGGTCTGTTACAATGACAGAGTGGGGTCAGTCTGCCCTTCCCTGGGTCTGTTACATTGACAGAGTGGGGTCAGTCTGCCCTTCCCTGGGTGTGTTACAATGACAGAGTGGGGTCAGTCTGCCCTTCCCTGGGTCTGTTACAATGACAGAGTGGGGTCAGTCTGCCCTTCCCTGGGTCTGTTATATTGACAGAGTGGGGTCAGTCTGCTCTTCCCTGGGTGTGTTACATTGACAGAGTGGGGTCAGTCTGCCCTTCCCTGGGTCTGTTACATTGACAGAGTGGGGTCAGTCTGCCGTTCCCTGGGTCTGTTACATTGACAGAGTGGGGTCAGTCTGCTCTTCCCTGGGTGTGTTACATTGACAGAGTGGAGTCAGTCTGCTCTTCCCTGGGTGTGTTACATTGACAGAGTGGGGTCAGTCTGCTCTTCCCAGAGTGTGTTACATTGACAGAGTGGAGTCAGTGTGCTCTTCCCTGAGTGTGTTACATTGACAGAGTGGGGTCAGTCTGCACTTCCCTGGGTGTGTTACATTGACAGAGTGGGGTCAGTCTGCTCTTCCCTGGGTGTGTTACATTGACAGAATGAAGTCAGTCTGCATTCCCTGGGGGCGTTACACTGACACAGTGGGGTCAGTCTGCTCTGCCCTGGGTGTGTTACATTGACAGAGTGAGGTCAGTCTGCTCTTCCCTGGGTGTGTTACATTGACAGAGTGGGGTCAGTCTGCCCTTCCCTGGGTATGTTACATTGACAGAGTGGGGTCAGTCTGCTCTTCACTGGGTGTGTTACATTGACAGAATGAAGTCAGTCTGCTATTCCCTGGGTGTGTTACACTGACACAGTGGGGTCAGTCTGCTCTTCCCTGGGTGTGTTACATTGACAGAGTGAGGTCAGTCTGCTCTTCCCTGGGTGTGTTACATTGACAGAGTGGGGTCAGTCTGCCCTTCCCTGGGTATGTTACATTGACAGAGTGGGGTCAGTCTGCTCTTCCCTGGGTGTGTTATATTGACAGAGTGGAGTCAGTCTGCTCTTCCCAGGGTGTGTTACATTGACAGAGTGAGGTCAGTCTGCTCTTCCCTGGGTATGTTACATTGACAGAGTGGGGTCAGTCTGCCCTTCCCTGGGTCTGTTACATTGACAGAGTGGGGTCAGTCTGCTCTTCCCTGGGTGTGTTCCATTGACAGAGTGGGGTCAGTCTGCCCTTCCCTGGGTCTGTTACAGTGACAGAGTGGGGTCAGTCTGCCCTTCCCTGGGTCTGTTACATTGACAGAGTGGGGTCAGTCTGCTCTTCCCTGGGTGTGTTACATTGACAGAGAGGGGTCAGTCTGCTCTTCCCTGGGTCTGTTACAATGACAGAGTGGGGTCAGTCTGCCCTTCCCCGGGTGTGTTACATTGACAGAGTGGGGTCAGTCTGCTCTTCCCTGGGTGTGTTACATTGACAGAGTGGGGTCAGTCTGCTCTTCCCTGGGTGTGTTACATTGACAGAGTGGGGTCAGTCTGCTCTTCCCTGTGTGTGTTACATTGACAGAGTGGGGTCAGTCTGCTCTTCCCTGGGAGTGTTACATTGACAGAGTGGGGTCAGTCTGCTCTTCCCTGGGTGTGTTACATTGACAGAGTGGGGTCAGTCTGCCCTTCCCTGGGTCTGTTACATTGACAGAGTGGGGTCAGTCTGCCCTTCCCTGGGTCTGTAAAATTGACAGAGTGAAGTCAGTCTGCTATTCCCTGGGTGTGTTACACTGACACAGTGGGGTCAGTCTGCTCTTCCCTGAGTGTGTTGCATTGACAGAGTGGGGTCAGTCTGCTCTTCCCTGGGTGGGTTACTTTGACAGTGTGGAGTCAGTCTGCTCTTCCCTGGGTGGGTTACATTGACAGAGTGGGGTCAGTGTGCTCTTCCCGGGATGTGTTACATTGACAGAGTGAGGTCACTCTGCTCTTCCCTGGGTGTTTTACATTGACAGAGTGGGGTTAGTCTGCTCTTCCCTTGGTGTGTTATATTGACAGAGTGGGGTCAGTCTGCTCTTCTCTGGGTGTGTTATATTGACAGAGTGGGGTCAGTCTGCTCTTCCCTGGTTGTGTTACATTGACAGAGTGGGGTCAGTCTGCTCTTCCCTGGGTGTGTTACATTGACTGAGTGGGGTCAGACTGTTCTTCCCTGGGTGCGTTACATTGACAGTGTGAGGTCAGTCTGCTCTTCACTGCTTGCGTTTCATTGTCAGAGTGGGGTCAGTCTGCTCTTCCCTGGGTGTGTTACATTGACAGAGTGGGGTCAGTCTGCTCTTCCCTGGGTGTTGTACATTGACAGAGTGGGGTCAGTCTGCACTTCCCTGGGTATGTTACTTTGACAGAGTGGGGTCAGTCTGCTCTTCCCTGATTGTGTTTCATTGACCGTGTGGGGTCATTCTGTTCTTCCCTGGGTGTGTTACATTGTAAAATGGGGGTCAGTTTGCTCTTCCCTGGGTGTATTACATTGACAGAGTGGGGTCAGTCTGTTCTTCACTGGGTGTGTTACATTGACAGAGTGGGGTCAGTCTGCTCTTCCCTGGGTGTTGTACTTTGACAGAGTGGGGTCAGTCTTCTCTTCCCTGGGTGTGTTACTTTGACAGAGTGGGGTCAGTCTTCTCTTCCCTGGGTGTGTTACTTTGACAGAGTGGGGTCAGTCTGCTCTTCCCTGGGTGTGTTACATTGACAGAGTGGGGTCAGTCTGCTCTTCCCTGGGTGTGTTACATTGACAGAGTGGGGTCAGTCTGCTCTTCCCTGGGTGTGTTATTTTGACAGAGTGGGGTCAGTCTGCTCTTCCCTGGGTGTGTTACTTTGACAGAGTGGGGTCAGTCTGCTCTTCCCTGGGTGTGTTACTTTGACAGAGTGGGGTCAGTCTGCTCTTCCCTGGGTGTGTTACATTGACAGGGTGGTGTCAGTCTGCTCTTCCCTGGGTGTGTTACTTTGACAGAGTGAGGTCAGTCTGCTCTTCCCTGGGGGTGTTACATTGACAGAGTGGGGTCACTCTGCTCTTCCCTGGGTGTGTTACTTTGACAGAGTGTGGTCAGTCTGCTCTTCCCTGGGTGTGTTACTTTGAAAGAGTGGGGTCAGTCTGCTCTTCCCTGGGTGTGTTACATTGACAGAGTGTGGTCAGTCTGCTCTTCCCTGGGTGTGTTACGTTGACAGAGTGGGGTCAGTCTGCTCTTCCCTGGGTGGGTTACATTGACAGAGTGGGGTCAGTGTGCTCTTACCTGGGCGTGTTACATTGAGAGAGTGGGGTCAGTCTGCTCTTCATTATATGGATTACATTGACAGAGTGGGGTCAGTCTGCTCTTCCCTGGGTGTGTTACATTGACTGAGTGGGGTCAGACTGCTCTTCCCTGGGTGTGTTACGTTGACAGAGGGGGGTCAGTCTGCTCTTCCCTGGGTGTGTTACATTGACAGTGTGGGGTCAGTGTGCTCTTCCCGGGATGTGTTACATTGACAGAGTGAGGTCACTCTGCTCTTCCCTGGGTGTTTTACATTGACAGAGTGGGGTCAGTCTGCCCTTCCCTGGGTCTGTTACATTGACAGAGTGAAGTCAGTCTGCTATTCCCTGGGTGTGTTACACTGACACAGTGGGGTCATTCTGCTCTTCCCTGAGTGTGTTGCATTGACAGAGTGGGGTCAGTCTGCTCTTCCCTGGGTGGGTTACTTTGACAGAGTGGAGTCAGTCTGCTCTTCCCTGGGTGGGTTACATTGACAGAGTGGGGTCAGTGTGCTCGTCCCGGGATGTGTTACATTGACAGAGTGAGGTCACTCTGCTCTTCCCTGGGTGTTTTACATTGACAGAGTGGGGTCAGTCTGCTCTTCACTGGGTGTGTTACATTGACAGAGTGGGGTCAGTCTGCTCTTCCCTGGGTGTGTTACATTGACAGAGTGGGGTCAGTCTGCTCTTCCCTGGGTGTGTTATATTGACAGAGTGGGGTCAGTCTGCTCTTCCCTGGGTGTGTTACATTGACAGAGTGGGGTCAGTCTGCTCTTCCCTGGGTGTGTTACATTGACAGAGTGGGGTCAGTCTGTTCTTCCCTGGGTGCGTTACATTGACAGTGTGAGGTCAGTCTGCTCTTCCCTGCTTGCGTTTCATTGTCAGAGTGGGGTCAGTCTGCTCTTCCCTGGGTGTGTTACTTTGACAGAGTGGGGTCAGTCTGCTCTTCCCTGGGTGTGTTACATTGGCAGAGTGGGGTCGGTGTGCTCTTCCCTGGGTGTGTTACTTTGACAGAGTGGGGTCAGTATTTTCTTCCCTGGGTGCGTTACTTTGACAGAATGGGGTCAGTCTGCTCTTCCCTGGGTGTGTTACATTGTCAAAGTGGGGTCAGTTTGCTCTTCCCTGGGTGTGTTACATTGACAGAGTGGGGTCAGTCTGCTCTTCCCTGGGTGTGTTACTTTGACAGAGTGGGGTCAGTCTGCTCTTCCCTGGGTGTGTTACTTTGACAGAGTGAGGTCAGTCTGCTCTTCCCTGGGGGTGTTACATTGACAGAGTGGGGTCACTCTGCTCTTCCCTGGGTGTGTTACTTTGACAGAGTGTGGTCAGTCTGCTCTTCCCTGAGTGTGTTACTTTGAAAGAGTGGGGTCAGTCTGCTCTTCCCTGGGTGGGTTACTTTGACAGAGTGGGGTCAGTCTGCTCTTCCCCGGGTGTGTTACGTTGACAGAGTGGGGTCAGTCTGCTCTTCCCTGGGTGGGTTACATTGACAGAGTGGGGTCAGTCTGCTCTTCCCTGCGTGGGTTACATTGACAGATTGGGGTCAGTGTGCTCTTACCTGGGCGTGTTACATTGACAGAGTGGGGTCAGTCTGCTCTTCATTATATGGATTACATTGACAGAGTGGGGTCAGTCTGCTCTTCCCTGGGTGTGTTACATTGACTGAGTGGGGTCAGACTGCTCTTCCCTGGGTGTGTTACGTTGACAGAGGGGGGTCAGTCTGCTCTTCCCTGGGTGTGTTACATTGACAGAGTGGGGTCAGTGTGCTCTTCCCGGGATGTGTTACATTGACAGAGTGAGGTCACTCTGCTCTTCCCTGGGTGTTTTACATTGACAGAGTGGGGTCAGTCTGCCCTTCCCTGGGTCTGTTACATTGACAGAGTGAAGTCAGTCTGCTATTCCCTGGGTGTGTTACACTGACACAGTGGGGTCATTCTGCTCTTCCCTGAGTGTGTTGCATTGACAGAGTGGGGTCAGTCTGCTCTTCCCTGGGTGGGTTACTTTGACAGAGTGGAGTCAGTCTGCTCTTCCCTGGGTGGGTTACATTGACAGAGTGGGGTCAGTGTGCTCGTCCCGGGATGTGTTACATTGACAGAGTGAGGTCACTCTGCTCTTCCCTGGGTGTTTTACATTGACAGAGTGGGGTCAGTCTGCTCTTCACTGGGTGTGTTACATTGACAGAGTGGGGTCAGTCTGCTCTTCCCTGGGTGTGTTACATTGACAGAGTGGGGTCAGTCTGCTCTTCCCTGGGTGTGTTATATTGACAGAGTGGGGTCAGTCTGCTCTTCCCTGGGTGTGTTACATTGACAGAGTGGGGTCAGTCTGCTCTTCCCTGGGTGTGTTACATTGACAGAGTGGGGTCAGTCTGTTCTTCCCTGGGTGCGTTACATTGACAGTGTGAGGTCAGTCTGCTCTTCCCTGCTTGCGTTTCATTGTCAGAGTGGGGTCAGTCTGCTCTTCCCTGGGTGTGTTACATTGACAGAGTGGGGTCAGTCTGCTCTTCCCTGGGTGTGTTACTTTGACAGAGTGGGGTCAGTCTGCTCTTCCCTGATTGTGTTTCATTGACAGTGTGGGGTCAGTCTGTTCTTCCCTGGGTGTGTTACATTGTAAAAGTGGGGTCAGTCTGCTCTTCCCTGGGTGTATTACATTGACAGAGTGGGGTCAGTCTGTTCTTCACTGGGTGTGTTACATTGACAGAGTGGGGTCAGTCTGCTCTTCCCTGGGTGTGTTACTTTTACAGAGTGGGGTCAGTCTGCCCTTCCCTGGGTCTGTTACATTGACAGAGTGGGGTCAGTCTGCCCTTCCCTGGGTCTGTTACATTGACAGAGTGGGGTCAGTTCGCCCTTCCCTGGGTGTGTTACATTGACAGAGTGTGGTCAGTCTGCTCTTCCCTGGGTGTGTTACATTGACAGAGTCAAGTCAGTCTGCTCTTCCCTGGGTGTGTTACATTGACAGAGTGGAGTCCGTCTGCTCTTCCCTGGGTGTGTTACATTGACAGAGTGGGATCAGTCTGCTCTTCCCTGGTTGTGTTACTTTGACAGAGTGGGGTCAGTCTGCTCTTCCCTGTGTGTGTTACATTGACGGAGTGAGGTCAGTCTGCTCTTCCCTGGGTGTGTTACGTTGACAGAGTGGGGTCAGTCTGCTCTACCCTGGGTGGGTTACATTGACAGAGTGGGGTCAGTGTGCTCTTCCCTGCGTGCGCTACATTGACAGAGAGCGGTCAGTCTGCTCTTCACTATATGGATTACATTGACAGAGTGGGGTCAGTCTGCTCTTCCCTGCGTACGCTACATTGACAGAGAGCGGTCAGTCTGCTCTTCACTATATGGATTACATTGACAGAGTGGGGTCAGTCTGCTCTTCCCTGGGTATGTTACATTGACAGAGTGGGGTCAGTCTGCTCTTCCTTGGGTGTGTTACTTTGACAGAGTGGGGTCAGTCTGCTCTTCCCTGGGTGTGTTACATTGACAGAGTGGGGTCAGTCTGCTTTTCCCTAGGTGTGTTATGTGACAGAGAGGGGTCAGTGTGCTCTTCCTTGGGTGCGTTACATTGACGGAGTGGGGTCAGTCTGCACTTCCCTGCGTGTGTTACATTTACAGAGTGGGGTCAGTCTGCTCTTCCCTGGGTGCGTTACATTGACAGAGTGGTGTCAGTCTGCTCTTCCCTGGGTGTGTTACATTGACAGAGTGAGGTCAGTCTGCTCTTCCGTGGGTATGTCACATTGACAGAGTGGGGTCAGTCTGCTCTTCCCTGGGTGTGTTACATTGTCAGAGTGGAGTTAGTCTGCTCTTACCAGGGTGTGTTACATTGACAGAGTGAGGTCAGTCTGCTCTTCCCTGGTTTTGTTACATTGACAGAGTGGGGTCAGTCTGCTCTTCCCTGGGTGTGTTACATTGACAGAGTGGGGTCAGTCTGCTCTTCCCTGGGTGTGTTACATTATCAGAGTGGAGTCAGTCTGCTCTTCCCTGGGTGTGTTACAATGACAGAGTGGGGTCAGTCTGCCCTTCCCTGGGTCTGTTACAATGACAGAGTGGGGTCAGTCTGCCCTTCCCTGGGTCTGTTACATTGACAGAGTGGGGTCAGTCTGCTCTTCCCTGGGTGTGTTACATTGACAGAGTGGGGTCAGTCTGCCCTTCCCTGGGTCTGTTACATTGACAGAGTGGGGTCAGTCTGCTCTTCCCTGGGTCTGTTACATTGACAGAGTGGGGTCAGTCTGCCCTTCCCTGGGTCTGTTACATTGACAGAGTGAAGTCAGTCTGCTATTCCCTGGGTGTGTTACACTGACACAGTGGGGTCAGTCTGCTCTTCCCTGAGTGTGTTGCATTGACAGAGTGGGGTCAGTCTGCTCTTCCCTGGGTGGGTTACTTTGACAGAGTGGAGTCAGTCTGCTCTTCCCTGGGTGGGTTACATTGACAGAGTGGGGTCAGTGTGCTCTTCCCGGGATGTGTTACATTGACAGAGTGAGGTCACTCTGCTCTTCCCTGGGTGTTTTACATTGACAGAGTGGGGTCAGTCTGCTCTTCACTGGGTGTGTTACATTGACAGAGTGGGGTCAGTCTGCTCTTCCCTGGGTGTGTTACATTGACAGAGTGGGGTCAGTCTGCTCTTCCCTGGGTGTGTTATATTGACAGAGTGGGGTCAGTCTGCTCTTCCCTGGGTGTGTTACATTGACAGAGTGGGGTCAGTCTGCTCTTCCCTGGGTGTGTTACATTGACAGAGTGGGGTCAGTCTGTTCTTCCCTGGGTGCGTTACATTGACAGTGTGAGGTCAGTCTGCTCTTCCCTGCTTGCGTTTCATTGTCAGAGTGGGGTCAGTCTGCTCTTCCCTGGGTGTGTTACATTGACAGAGTGGGGTCAGTCTGCTCTTCCCTGGGTGTGTTACTTTGACAGAGTGGGGTCAGTCTGCTCTTCCCTGATTGTGTTTCATTGACAGTGTGGGGTCAGTCTGTTCTTCCCTGGGTGTGTTACATTGTAAAAGTGGGGTCAGTCTGCTCTTCCCTGGGTGTAATACATTGACAGAGTGGGGTCAGTCTGTTCTTCACTGGGTGTGTTACATTGACAGAGTGGGGTCAGTCTGCTCTTCCCTGGGTGTTGTACTTTGACAGAGTGGGGTCAGTCTGCTCTTCCCTGGGTGTGTTACTTTGACAGAGTGGGGTCAGTGTGGTCTTCCCTGGGTGTGTTACATTGACAGAGTGGGGTCGGTGTGCTCTTCCCTGTGTGTGTTACTTTGACAGATTGGGGTCAGTCTTTTCTTCCCTGGGTGTGTTACTTTGACAGAATGGGGTCAGTCTGCTCTTCCCTGGGTGTGTTACATTGTCAAAGTGGGGTCAGTTTGCTCTTCCCTGGGTGTGTTATATTGACAGAGTGGGGTCAGTCTGCTCTTCACTGGGTGTGTTACTTTGACAGAGTGGGGTCAGTCTGCTATTCCCTGGGTGTGTTACGTTGACAGAGTGGGGTCAGTCTGCTCTTCCCTGGGTGGGTTACATTGACAGAGTGGGGTCAGTCTGCTCTTCCCTGGGTGGGTTACATTGACAGATTGGGGTCAGTTTGCTCTTACCTGGGTGTGTTACATTGACAGAGTGGGGTCAGTCTGCTCTTCATTATATGGATTACATTGACAGAGTGGGGTCAGTCTGCTCTTCCCTGGGTGTGTTACATTGACTGAGTGGGGTCAGACTGCTCTTCCCTGGGTGTGTTACGTTGACAGAGGGGGGTCAGTCTGCTCTTCCCTGGGTGTGTTACATTGACAGAGTGGGGTCAGTGTGCTCTTCCCGGGATGTGTTACATTGACAGAGTGAGGTCACTCTGCTCTTCCCTGGGTGTGTTACATTGACAGAGTGGGGTCAGTCTGCTCTTCCCTGGGTGTTTTACATTGACAGAGTGGGGTCAGTCTGCCCTTCCCTGGGTCTGTTACATTGACAGAGTGAAGTCAGTCTGCTATTCCCTGGGTGTGTTACACTGACACAGTGGGGTCAGTCTGCTCTTCCCTGAGTGTGTTGCATTGACAGAGTGGGGTCAGTCTGCTCTTCCCTGGGTGGGTTACTTTGACAGAGTGGAGTCAGTCTGCTCTTCCCTGGGTGGGTTACATTGACAGAGTGGGGTCAGTGTGCTCTTCCCGGGATGTGTTACATTGACAGAGTGAGGTCACTCTGCTCTTCCCTGGGTGTGTTACTCTGACAGAGTGAGGTCAGTCTGCTCTTCACTGGGTGTGTTACTTTGACAGAGTGGGGTCAGTCTGCTCTTCCCTGGGTGTGTTATATTGACAGAGTGGGGTCAGTCTGCTCTTCCCTGGGTGTGTTACATTGACAGAGTGGGGTCAGTCTGCTCTTCCCCGGGTGTGTTACATTGACAGAGTGGGGTCAGTCTGCTCTTCCCTGGGTGTGTTACTTTGACAGAGTGGGGTCAGTCTGCTCTTCCCTGATTGTGTTTCATTGACAGTGTGGGGTCAGTCTGTTCTTCCCTGGGTGTGTTACATTGTAAAAGTGGGGTCAGTCGGCTCTTCCCTGGGTGTATCACATTGACAGAGTGGGGTCAGTCTGTTCTTCACTGGGTGTGTTACATTGACAGAGTGGGGTCAGTCTGTTCTTCCCTGGGTGTGTTACATTGACAGAGTGGGGTCACTCTGCTCTTCCCTGGGTGTGTTACTTTGACAGAGTGTGGTCAGTCTGCTCTTCCCTGGGTGTGTTACTTTGAAAGAGTGGGGTCAGTCTGCTCTTCCCTGGGTGTGTTACTTTGACAGAGTGGGGTCAGTGTGCTCTTCCCGGGATGTGTTACATTGACAGAGTGAGGTCACTCTGCTCTTCCCTGGGTGTTTTACATTGACAGAGTGGGGTCAGTCTGCCCTTCCCTGGGTCTGTTACATTGACAGAGTGAAGTCAGTCTGCTATTCCCTGGGTGTGTTACACTGACACAGTGGGGTCAGTCTGCTCTTCCCTGAGTGTGTTGCATTGACAGAGTGGGGTCAGTCTGCTCTTCCCTGGGTGGGTTACTTTGACAGAGTGGAGTCAGTCTGCTCTTCCCTGGGTGGGTTACATTGACAGAGTGGGGTCAGTGTGCTCTTCCCGGGATGTGTTACATTGACAGAGTGAGGTCACTCTGCTCTTCCCTGGGTGTTTTACATTGACAGAGTGGGGTCAGTCTGCTCTTCACTGGGTGTGTTACATTGACAGAGTGGGGTCAGTCTGCTCTTCCCTGGGTGTGTTATATTGACAGAGTGGGGTCAGTCTGCTCTTCCCTGGGTGTGTTACATTGACAGAGTGGGGTCAGTCTGCTCTTCCCTGGGTGTGTTACATTGACAGAGTGGGGTCAGTCTGCTCTTCCCTGGGTGTGTTACATTGACAGAGTGGGGTCAGTCTGCTCTTCCCTGGGTGTGTTACTTTGACAGAGTGGGGTCAGTCTGCTCTTCCCTGATTGTGTTTCATTGACAGTATGGGGTCAGTCTGTTCTTCCCTGGGTGTGTTACATTGTAAAAGTGGGGTCAGTCTGCTCTTCCCTGGGTGTATTACATTGACAGAGTGGGGTCAGTCTGTTCTTCACTGGGTGTGTTACATTGACAGAGTGGGGTCAGTCTGCTCTTCCCTGGGTGTGTTACTTTGACAGAGTGGGGTCAGTCTGGTCTTCCCTGGGTGTGTTACTCTGACAGAGTGGGGTCAGTCTGGTCTTCCCTGGGTGTGTTACTTTGACAGAGAGGGGTCAGTCTGCTCTTCCCTGGGTGTGTTACTTTGACAGAGTGGGGTCAGTCTGCTCTTCCCTGGGTGTGTTACTTTGACAGAGTGGGGTCAGTCTGCTCTTCCCTGGGTGTGTTACATTGGCAGAGTGGGGTCGGTGTGCTCTTCCCTGGGTGTGTTACTTTGACAGAGTGGGGTCAGTCTTTTCTTCCCTGGGTGTGTTACTTTGACAGAATGGGGTCAGTCTGCTCTTCCCTGGGTGTGTTACATTGACAGAGTGGGGTCAGTCTGCTCTTCACTGGGTGTGTTACTTTGACAAAGTGGGGTCAGTCTGCTCTTCCCTGGGTGTGTTACCTTGACAGTGTGGGGTCAGTCTGCTCTTCCCTGGGTGTGTTACTTTGACAGAGTGAGGTCAGTCTGCTCTTCCCTGGGTGTGTTACATTGACAGAGTGGGGTCACTCTGCTCTTCCCTGGGTGTGTTACTTTGACAGAGTGTGGTCAGTCTGCTCTTCCCTGGGTGTGTTACTTTGACAGAGTGGGGTTAGTCTGCTCTTCCCTGGGTGTGTTACATTGGCAGAGTGGGGTCGGTGTGCTCTTCCCAGGGTGTGTTACTTTGACAGAATGGGGTCAGTCTGCTCTTCCCTGGGTGTGGTACATTGTCAAAGTGGGGTCAGTTTGCTCTTCCCTGGGTGTGTTACATTGACAGAGTGGGGTCAGTCTGCTCTTCACTGGGTGTGTTAATTTGACAGAGTGGGGTCAGTCTGCTCTTCCCTGGGTGTGTTACTTTGACAGTGTGGGGTCAGTCTGCTCTTCCCTGGGTGTGTTACTTTGACAGAGTGAGGTCAGTCTGCTCTTCCCTGGGTGTGTTACATTGACAGAGTGGGGTCACTCTGCTCTTCCCTGGGTGTGTTACTTTGACAGAGTGGGGTCAGTCTGCTCTTCCCTGGGTGTGTTACTTTGAAAGAGTGGGGTCAGTCTGCTCTTCCCTGGGTGTGTTACTTTTACAGAGTGGGGTCAGTCTGCTCTTCCCCGGGTGTGTTACGTTGACAGAGTGGGGTCAGTCTGCTCTTCCCTGGGTGAGTTACATTGACAGAGTGGGGTCAGTCTGCTCTTCCCTGGGTGGGTTACATTGACAGATTGGGATCAGTGTGCTCTTCATTACATGGATTACATTGACAGAGTGGGGTCAGTCTGCTCTTCCCTGGGTGTGTTACATTGACTGAGTGGGGTCAGACTGCTCTTCCCTGGGTGTGTTACGTTGACAGAGTGGGGTCAGTCTGCTCTTCCCTGGGTGTGTTACATTGTCAGAGTGGAGTCAGTCTGCTCTTCCCTGGGTGTGTTACATTGACAGAGTGGGGTCAGTCTGCCCTTCCCTGGGTCAGTTACAATGACAGAGTGGGGTCAGTCTGCCCTTCCCTGGGTCTGTTACAATGACAGAGTGGGGTCAGTCTGCTCTTCCCTGGGTGGGTTACATTGACAGATTGGGGTCAGTGTGCTCTTACCTGGGTGTGTTACATTGACAGAGTGGGGTCAGTCTGCTCTTCATTATATGGATTACATTGACAGAGTGGGGTCAGTCTGCTCTTCCCTGGGTGTGTTACGTTGACAGAGGGGGGTCAGTCTGCTCTTCCCTGGGTGTGTTACATTGACAGAGTGGGGTCAGTGTGCTCTTCCCGGGATGTGTTACATTGACAGAGTGAGGTCACTCTGCTCTTCCCTGGGTGTTTTACATTGACAGAGTGGGGTCAGTCTGCCCTTCCCTGGGTCTGTTACATTGACAGAGTGAAGTCAGTCTGCTATTCCCTGGGTGTGTTACACTGACACAGTGGGGTCAGTCTGCTCTTCCCTGAGTGTGTTGCATTGACAGAGTGGGGTCAGTCTGCTCTTCCCTGGGTGGGTTACTTTGACAGAGTGGAGTCAGTCTGCTCTTCCCTGGGTGTGTTACATTGACAGAGTGGGGTCAGTGTGCTCTTCCCGGGATGTGTTACATTGACAGAGTGAGGTCACTCTGCTCTTCCCTGGGTGTTTTACATTGACAGAGTGGGGTCAGTCTGCTCTTCA
The DNA here is from genome assembly GCF_047496795.1 of Chiloscyllium punctatum. NCBI lineage: Eukaryota > Metazoa > Chordata > Chondrichthyes > Orectolobiformes > Hemiscylliidae > Chiloscyllium > Chiloscyllium punctatum. The sequence continues at coordinate 62,886,633 of NC_092785.1, read as the reverse complement.
CTGGGTGTGTTACATTGACAGAGTGGGGTCATTCTGCTCTTCCCTGGGTGTGTTATATTGACAGAGTGGGGTCAGTCTGCTCTTCCCTGGGTGTGTTACATTGACAGAGTGAGGTCAGTCTGCTCTTCCCTGGGTGTGTTACATTGACAGAGTGGGGTCAGTCTGCTCTTCCCTGGGTGTGTTACATTGACAGAGTGGGGTCAGTCTGCTCTTCCCTGGGTGTGTTACTTTGACAGAGTGGGGTCAGTCTGCTCTTCCCTGATTGTGTTTCATTGACAGTGTGGGGTCAGTCTGTTCTTCCCTGGGTGTGTTACATTATAAAAGTGGGGTCAGTCTGCTCTTCCCTGGGTGAATTACATTGACAGAGTGGGGTCAGTCTGTTCTTCACTGGGTGTGTTACATTGACAGAGTGGGGTCAGTCTGCTCTTCCCAGGGTGTGTTACTTTGACAGAGTGGGGTCAGTCTGCTCTTCCCTGGGTGTGTTACTTTGACAGAGTGGGGTCAGTCTGCTCTTCCCTGGGTGTGTTACATTGGCAGAGTGGGGTCGGTGTGCTCTTCCCTGGGTGTGTTACTTTGACAGAGTGGGGTCAGTCTTTTCTTCCCTGGGTGTGTTACTTTGACAGAATGGGGTCAGTCTGCTCTTCCCTGGGTGTGTTACATTGTCAAAGTGGGGTCAGTTTGCTCCTCCCTGGGTGTGTTACATTGACAGAGTGGGGTCAGTCTGCTCCTCCCTGGGTGTGTTACATTGACAGAGTGGGGTCAGTCTGCTCTTCCCTGGGTGTGTTACTTTTACAGAGTGGGGTCAGTCTGCTCTTCCCCGGGTGTGTTACGTTGACAGAGTTGGTTCAGTCTGCTCTTCCCTGGGTGGGTTACATTGACAGAGTGGGGTCAGTCTGCTCTTCCCTGGGTGGGTTACATTGACAGATTGGGGTCAGTGTGCTCTTCATTATATGGATTACATTGACAGAGTGGGGTCAGTCTGCTCTTCCCTGGGTGTGTTACTTTGACAGAGTGAGGTCAGTCTGCTCTTCCCTGGGTGTGTTACATTGACAGAGTGGGGTCACTCTGCTCTTCCCTGGGATGTGTTACTTTGACAGAGTGGGGTCAGTCTGCTCTTCCCTGGGTGTGTTACTTTGAAAGAGTGGGGTCAGTCTGCTCTTCCCTGGGTGTGTTACTTTTACAGAGTGGGGTCAGTCTGCTCTTCCCCGGGTGTGTTACGTTGACAGAGTGGGGTCAGTCTGCTCTTCCCGGGGTGTGTTACATTGACAGAGTGGGGTCAGTCTGCTCTTCCCTGGGTGTGTTACTTTTACAGAGTGGGGTCAGTCTGCTCTTCCCCGGGTGTGTTACGTTGACAGAGTGGGGTCAGTCTGCTCTTCCCGGGGTGTGTTACATTGACAGAGTGGGGTCAGTCTGCTCTTCCCTGGGTGGGTTACATTTACAGATTGGGATCAGTGTGCTCTTCATTACATGCATTACATTGACAGAGTGGGGTCAGTCTGCTCTTCCCTGGGTGTGTTACATTGACTGAGTGGGGTCAGACTGCTCTTCCCTGGGTGTATTACATTGACAGTGTGAGGTCAGTCTGCTCTTCCCTGGGTGTGTTACATTGACAGAGTGGGGTCAGTCTGCTCTTCCCCGGGTGTGTTACGTTGACAGAGGGGGGTCAGTCTGCTCTTCGCTGGGTGTGTTACATTGACAGAGTGGGGTCAGTCTGCTCTTCCCTGGGTGTGTTACGTTGACAGAGGGGGGTCAGTCTGCTCTTCCCTGGGTGTGTTACATTGACAGAGTGGGGTCAGTGTGCTCTTCCCGGGATGTGTTACATTGACAGAGTGAGGTCACTCTGCTCTTCCCTGGGTGTTTTACATTGACAGAGTGGGGTCAGTCTGCCCTTCCCTGGGTCTGTTACATTGACAGAGTGAAGTCAGTCTGCTATTCCCTGGGTGTGTTACACTGACACAGTGGGGTCAGTCTGCTCTTCCCTGAGTGTGTTGCATTGACAGAGTGGGGTCAGTCTGCTCTTCCCTGGGTGGGTTACTTTGACAGAGTGGAGTCAGTCTGCTCTTCCCTGGGTGTGTTACATTGACAGAGTGGGGTCAGTGTGCTCTTCCCGGGATGTGTTACATTGACAGAGTGAGGTCACTCTGCTCTTCCCTGGGTGTTTTACATTGACAGAGTGGGGTCAGTCTGCTCTTCACTGGGTGTGTTACATTGACAGAGTGGGGTCAGTCTGCTCTTCCCTGGGTGTGTTATATTGACAGAGTGGGGTCAGTCTGCTCTTCCCTGGGTGTGTTACATTGACAGAGTGAGGTCAGTCTGCTCTTCCCTGGGTGTGTTACATTGACAGAGTGGGGTCAGTCTGCTCTTCCCTGGGTGTGTTACATTGACAGAGTGGGGTCAGTCTGCTCTTCCCTGGGTGTGTTACTTTGACAGAGTGGGGTCAGTCTGCTCTTCCCTGATTGTGTTTCATTGACAGTGTGGGGTCAGTCTGTTCTTCCCTGGGTGTGTTACATTATAAAAGTGGGGTCAGTCTGCTCTTCCCTGGGTGAATTACATTGACAGAGTGGGGTCAGTCTGTTCTTCACTGGGTGTGTTACATTGACAGAGTGGGGTCAGTCTGCTCTTCCCTGGGTGTGTTACTTTGACAGAGTGGGGTCAGTCTGCTCTTCCCTGGGTGTGTTACTTTGACAGAGTGGGGTCAGTCTGCTCTTCCCTGGGTGTGTTAAATTGGCAGAGTGGGGTCGGTGTGCTCTTCCCTGGGTGTGTTACTTTGACAGAGTGGGGTCAGTCTTTTCTTCCCTGGGTGTGTTTCTTTGACAGAATGGGGTCAGTCTGCTCTTCCCTGGGTGTGTTACATTGACAGAGTGGGGTCAGTCTGCTCTTCCCTGGGTGTGTTACATTGGCAGAGTGGGGTCGGTGTGCTCTTCCCTGGGTGTGTTACTTTGACAGAGTGGGGTCAGTCTTTTCTTCCCTGGGTGTGTTACTTTGACAGAATGGGGTCAGTCTGCCCATCCCTGGGTGTGTTACATTGTCAAAGTGGGGTCAGTTTGCTCCTCCCTGGGTGTGTTACATTGACAGAGTGGGGTCAGTCTGCTCTTCACTGGGTGTGTTACTTTGACAGAGTGGGGTCAGTCTGCTCTTCCCTGGGTGTGTTACTTTGACAGTGTGGGGTCAGTCTGCTCTTCCCTGGGTGTGTTACTTTGACAGAGTGAGGTCAGTCTGCTCTTCCCTGGGTCTGTTACATTGACAGAGTGGGGTCAGTCTACTCTTCCCTGGGTGTGTTACTTTTACAGAGTGGGGTCAGTCTGCTCTTCCCCGGGTGTGTTACGTTGACAGAGTTGGTTCAGTCTGCTCTTCCCTGGGTGGGTTACATTGACAGAGTGGGGTCAGTCTGCTCTTCCCTGGGTGGGTTACATTGACAGATTGGGGTCAGTGTGCTCTTACCTGGGTGTGTTACATTGACAGAGTGGGGTCAGTCTGCTCTTCATTATATGGATTACATTGACAGAGTGGGGTCAGTCTGCTCTTCCCTGGGTGTGTTACTTTGACAGAGTGGGGTCAGTCTGCTCTTCCCTGGGTGTGTTACTTTGACAGAGTGGGGTCAGTCTGCTCTTCCCTGGGTGTGTTACATTGGCAGAGTGGGGTCGGTGTGCTCTTCCCTGCGTGTGTTACTTTGACAGAGTGGGGTCAGTCTGCTCTTCCCTGGGTGTGTTACATTGTCAAAGTGGGGTCAGTTTGCTCTTCCCTGGGTGTGTTACATTGACAGAGTGGGGTCAGTCTGCTCTTCACTGGGTGTGTTACTTTGACAGAGTGGGGTCAGTCTGCTCTTCCCTGGGTGTGTTACTTTGACAGTGTGGGGTCAGTCTGCTCTTCCCTGGGTGTGTTACTTTGACAGAGTGAGGTCAGTCTGCTCTTACCTGGGTGTGTTACATTGACAGAGTGGGGTCACTCTGCTCTTACCTGGGTGTGTTACTTTGACAGAGTGTGGTCAGTCTGCTCTTCCCTGGGTGTGTTACTTTGAAAGAGTGGGGTCAGTCTGCTCTTCCCTGGGTGTGTTACTTTGACAGAGTGGGGTCAGTCTGCTCTTCCCCGGGTGTGTTACGTTGACAGAGTGGGGTCAGTCTGCTCTTCCCTGGGTGGGTTACATTGACAGAGTGGGGTCAGTCTGCTCTTCCCTGGGTGGGTTACATTGACAGATTGGGGTCAGTGTGCTCTTACCTGGATGTGTTACATTGACAGAGTGGGGTCAGTCTGCTCTTCATTATATGGATTACATTGACAGAGTGGGGTCAGTCTGCTCTTCCCTGGGTGTGTTACATTGACTGAGTGGGGTCAGACTGCCCTTCCCTGGGTGTGTTACATTGACAGAGTGGGGTCAGTCTGCCCTTCCCTGGGTCAGTTACAATGACAGAGTGGGGTCAGTCTGCCCTTCCCTGGGTGTGTTACATTGACAGACTGCGGTCAGTCTGCTCTTCCCTGGGTGTGTTACATTGACAGAGTGGGGTCAGTCTGCCCTTCCCTGGGTCTGTTACATTGACAGAGTGGGGTCAGTCTGCCCTTCCCTGGGTCTGTTAATTTGACAGAGTGCGGTCAGTCTGCCCTTCCCTGGGTGTGTTACATTGACAGAGTGGGGTCAGTCTGCCTTTCCCTGGGTCTGTTACATTGACAGAGTGGGGTCAGTCTGCTCTTCCCTGGGTGTGTTACATTGACAGAGTGGGGTAAGTCTGCCCTTCCCTGGGTCTGTTACATTGACAGAGTGGTGTCAGTCTGCTCTTCCCTGGGTGTGTTACATTGACAGAGTGAGGTCAGTCTGCTCTTCCCTGGGTGTGTTACTTTGTCAGAGTGGGGTCAGTCTGCTCTTCCCTGGGTGTTTTACATTGACAGAGTGGGGTCAGACTGCCCTTCCCTGGGTCTGTTACATTGACAGAGAGGGGTCGGTGTGCTCTTCCCTGGGTGTGTTACTTTGACAGAGTGGGGTCAGTCTGCTCTTCCCTGGATGTGTTACATTGACAGAGTGGGGTCAGTCTGCTCTTCCCTGGGTGTGTTACATTGACAGAGTGGGGTCAGTCTGCTCTTCCCTGGGTGTGTTACATTGACAGAGTGGGGTCAGTCTGCTCTTCCCTGGTTGTGTTACATTGACAGAGTGGGGTCAGTCTGCTCTTCCCTGGGAGTGTTACATTGACAGATTGGGGTCAGTCTGCTCTTCCCTGGGTGTGTTACATTGACAGAGTGGGGTCAGTCTGCCCTTCCCTGGGTCTGTTACATTGTCAGAGTGGGGTCAGTCTGCCCTTCCCTGGGTCTGTTACATTGACAGAGTGGGGTCAGTCTGCCCTTCCCTGGGTCTGTTAGATTGACAGAGTGAAGTCAGTCTGCTATTCCCTGGGTGTGTTACACTGACACAGTGGGGTCAGTCTGCTCTTCCATGAGTGTGTTACATTGACAGAGTGGGGTCAGTCTGCTCTTCCCTGGGTGGGTTACTTTGACAGAGTGGAGTCAGTCTGCTCTTCCCTGTGTGTGTTACTTTGACAGAGTGGGGTCAGTCTGCTCTTCCCCTGGTGTTTTACATTGACAGAGTGGGGTCAGTCTGCTCTTCACTGGGTGTGTTACATTGACAGAGTGGGGTCAGTCTGCTCTTCCCTGGGTGTGTTACATTGACAGAGTGGGGTCAGTCTGCTCTTCCCTGGGTGTGTTATATTGACAGAGTGGGGTCAGTCTGCTCTTCCCTGGGTGTGTTACATTGACAGAGTGAGGTCAGTCTGCTCTTCCCTGGGTGTGTTACATTGACAGAGTGGGGTCAGTCTGCTCTTCCCTGGGTGTGTTACATTGACAGCGTGGGGTCAGTCTGCTCTTCCCTGGGTGTGTTACTTTGACAGAGTGGGGTCAGTCTGCTCTTCCCTGATTGTGTTTCATTGACAGTGTGGGGTCAGTCTGTTCTTCCCTGTGTGTGTTACATTATAAAAGTGGGGTCAGTCTGCTCTTCCCTGGGTGAATTACATTGACAGAGTGGGGTCAGTCTGTTCTTCACTGGGTGTGTTACATTGACAGAGTGGGGTCAGTCTGCTCTTCCCTGGGTGTGTTACATTGACAGAGTGGGGTCAGTCTGCTCTTCCCTGGGTGTGTTACTTTGACAGAGTGGGGTCAGTCTGCTCTTCCCTGGGTGTGTTTCATTGACCGTGTGGGGTCAGTCTGTTCTTCCCTGGGTGTGTTACATTGTCAATGTGGGGTCAGTCTGCTCTTCCCTGGGTGTATTACATTGACAGAGTGTGGTCACTCTGCTCTTCCCTGGGTGTGTTACATTGACAGAGTGGGGTCAGTCTGCTCTTCCCTGGGTGTTTTACATTGACAGAGTGGGGTCAGTCTGCCCTTCCCTGGGTCTGTTACATTGACAGAGTGAAGTCAGTCTGCTATTCCCTGGGTGTGTTACACTGACACAGTGGGGTCAGTCTGCTCTTCCCTGAGTGTGTTGCATTGACAGAGTGGGGTCAGTCTGCTCTTCCCTGGGTGGGTTACTTTGACAGAGTGGAGTCAGTCTGCTCTTCCCTGGGTGGGTTACATTGACAGAGTGGGGTCAGTGTGCTCTTCCCGGGATGTGTTACATTGACAGAGTGAGGTCACTCTGCTCTTCCCTGGGTGTGTTACTCTGACAGAGTGAGGTCAGTCTGCTCTTCACTGGGTGTGTTACTTTGACAGAGTGGGGTCAGTCTGCTCTTCCCTGGGTGTGTTATATTGACAGAGTGGGGTCAGTCTGCTCTTCCCTGGGTGTGTTACTTTGACAGAGTGGGGTCAGTCTGCTCTTCCCTGATTGTGTTTCATTGACAGTGTGGGGTCAGTCTGTTCTTCCCTGGGTGTGTTACATTGTAAAAGTGGGGTCAGTCGGCTCTTCCCTGGGTGTATCACATTGACAGAGTGGGGTCAGTCTGTTCTTCACTGGGTGTGTTACATTGACAGAGTGGGGTCAGTCTGTTCTTCCCTGGGTGTGTTACATTGACAGAGTGGGGTCACTCTGCTCTTCCCTGGGTGTGTTACTTTGACAGAGTGTGGTCAGTCTGCTCTTCCCTGGGTGTGTTACTTTGAAAGAGTGGGGTCAGTCTGCTCTTCCCTGGGTGTGTTACTTTGACAGAGTGGGGTCAGTCTGCTCTTCCCCGGGTGTGTTACGTTGACAGAGTGGGGTCAGTCTGATCTTCCCTGGGTGGGTTACATTGACAGAGTGGGGTCAGTCTGCTCTTCCCTGGGTGGGTTACATTGACAGATTGGGGTCAGTGTGCTCTTACCTGGGCGTGTTACATTGACAGAGTGGGGTCAGTCTGCTCTTCATTATATGGATTACATTGACAGAGTGGGGTCAGTCTGCTCTTCCCTGGGTGTGTTACATTGACTGAGTGGGGTCAGACTGCTCTTCCCTGGGTGTGTTACGTTGACAGAGGGGGGTCAGTCTGCTCTTCCCTGGGTGTGTTACATTGACAGAGTGGGGTCAGTGTGCTCTTCCCGGGATGTGTTACATTGACAGAGTGAGGTCACTCTGCTCTTCCCTGGGTGTTTTACATTGACAGAGTGGGGTCAGTCTGCCCTTCCCTGGGTCTGTTACATTGACAGAGTGAAGTCAGTCTGCTATTCCCTGGGTGTGTTACACTGACACAGTGGGGTCAGTCTGCTCTTCCCTGAGTGTGTTGCATTGACAGAGTGGGGTCAGTCTGCTCTTCCCTGGGTGGGTTACTTTGACAGAGTGGAGTCAGTCTGCTCTTCCCTGGGTGGGTTACATTGACAGAGTGGGGTCAGTGTGCTCTTCCCGGGATGTGTTACATTGACAGAGTGAGGTCACTCTGCTCTTCCCTGGGTGTTTTACATTGACAGAGTGGGGTCAGTCTGCTCTTCACTGGGTGTGTTACATTGACAGAGTGGGGTCAGTCTGCTCTTCCCTGGGTGTGTTATATTGACAGAGTGGGGTCAGTCTGCTCTTCCCTGGGTGTGTTACATTGACAGAGTGGGGTCAGTCTGCTCTTCCCTGGGTGTGTTACATTGACAGAGTGGGGTCAGTCTGCTCTTCCCTGGGTGTGTTACATTGACAGAGTGGGGTCAGTCTGCTCTTCCCTGGGTGTGTTACTTTGACAGAGTGGGGTCAGTCTGCTCTTCCCTGATTGTGTTTCATTGACAGTATGGGGTCAGTCTGTTCTTCCCTGGGTGTGTTACATTGTAAAAGTGGGGTCAGTCTGCTCTTCCCTGGGTGTATTACATTGACAGAGTGGGGTCAGTCTGTTCTTCACTGGGTGTGTTACATTGACAGAGTGGGGTCAGTCTGCTCTTCCCTGGGTGTGTTACTTTGACAGAGTGGGGTCAGTCTGGTCTTCCCTGGGTGTGTTACTCTGACAGAGTGGGGTCAGTCTGGTCTTCCCTGGGTGTGTTACTTTGACAGAGAGGGGTCAGTCTGCTCTTCCCTGGGTGTGTTACTTTGACAGAGTGGGGTCAGTCTGCTCTTCCCTGGGTGTGTTACTTTGACAGAGTGGGGTCAGTCTGCTCTTCCCTGGGTGTGTTACATTGGCAGAGTGGGGTCGGTGTGCTCTTCCCTGGGTGTGTTACTTTGACAGAGTGGGGTCAGTCTTTTCTTCCCTGGGTGTGTTACTTTGACAGAATGGGGTCAGTCTGCTCTTCCCTGGGTGTGTTACATTGACAGAGTGGGGTCAGTCTGCTCTTCACTGGGTGTGTTACTTTGACAAAGTGGGGTCAGTCTGCTCTTCCCTGGGTGTGTTACCTTGACAGTGTGGGGTCAGTCTGCTCTTCCCTGGGTGTGTTACTTTGACAGAGTGAGGTCAGTCTGCTCTTCCCTGGGTGTGTTACATTGACAGAGTGGGGTCACTCTGCTCTTCCCTGGGTGTGTTACTTTGACAGAGTGTGGTCAGTCTGCTCTTCCCTGGATGTGTTACTTTGACAGAGTGGGGTTAGTCTGCTCTTCCCTGGGTGTGTTACATTGGCAGAGTGGGGTCGGTGTGCTCTTCCCAGGGTGTGTTACTTTGACAGAATGGGGTCAGTCTGCTCTTCCCTGGGTGTGGTACATTGTCAAAGTGGGGTCAGTTTGCTCTTCCCTGGGTGTGTTACATTGACAGAGTGGGGTCAGTCTGCTCTTCACTGGGTGTGTTACTTTGACAGAGTGGGGTCAGTCTGCTCTTCCCTGGGTGTGTTACTTTGACAGTGTGGGGTCAGTCTGCTCTTCCCTGGGTGTGTTACTTTGACAGAGTGAGGTCAGTCTGCTCTTCCCTGGGTGTGTTACATTGACAGAGTGGGGTCACTCTGCTCTTCCCTGGGTGTGTTACTTTGACAGAGTGGGGTCAGTCTGCTCTTCCCTGGGTGTGTTACTTTGAAAGAGTGGGGTCAGTCTGCTCTTCCCTGGGTGTGTTACTTTTACAGAGTGGGGTCAGTCTGCTCTTCCCCGGGTGTGTTACGTTGACAGAGTGGGGTCAGTCTGCTCTTCCCTGGGTGAGTTACATTGACAGAGTGGGGTCAGTCTGCTCTTCCCTGGGTGGGTTACATTGACAGATTGGGATCAGTGTGCTCTTCATTACATGGATTACATTGACAGAGTGGGGTCAGTCTGCTCTTCCCTGGGTGTGTTACATTGACTGAGTGGGGTCAGACTGCTCTTCCCTGGGTGTGTTACGTTGACAGAGTGGGGTCAGTCTGCTCTTCCCTGGGTGTGTTACATTGTCAGAGTGGAGTCAGTCTGCTCTTCCCTGGGTGTGTTACATTGACAGAGTGGGGTCAGTCTGCCCTTCCCTGGGTCAGTTACAATGACAGAGTGGGGTCAGTCTGCCCTTCCCTGGGTCTGTTACAATGACAGAGTGGGGTCAGTCTGCTCTTCCCTGGGTGGGTTACATTGACAGATTGGGGTCAGTGTGCTCTTACCTGGGTGTGTTACATTGACAGAGTGGGGTCAGTCTGCTCTTCATTATATGGATTACATTGACAGAGTGGGGTCAGTCTGCTCTTCCCTGGGTGTGTTACGTTGACAGAGGGGGGTCAGTCTGCTCTTCCCTGGGTGTGTTACATTGACAGAGTGGGGTCAGTGTGCTCTTCCCGGGATGTGTTACATTGACAGAGTGAGGTCACTCTGCTCTTCCCTGGGTGTTTTACATTGACAGAGTGGGGTCAGTCTGCCCTTCCCTGGGTCTGTTACATTGACAGAGTGAAGTCAGTCTGCTATTCCCTGGGTGTGTTACACTGACACAGTGGGGTCAGTCTGCTCTTCCCTGAGTGTGTTGCATTGACAGAGTGGGGTCAGTCTGCTCTTCCCTGGGTGGGTTACTTTGACAGAGTGGAGTCAGTCTGCTCTTCCCTGGGTGTGTTACATTGACAGAGTGGGGTCAGTGTGCTCTTCCCGGGATGTGTTACATTGACAGAGTGAGGTCACTCTGCTCTTCCCTGGGTGTTTTACATTGACAGAGTGGGGTCAGTCTGCTCTTCACTGGGTGTGTTACATTGACAGAGTGGGGTCAGTCTGCTCTTCCCTGGGTGTGTTATATTGACAGAGTGGGGTCAGTCTGCTCTTCCCTGGGTGTGTTACATTGACAGAGTGAGGTCAGTCTGCTCTTCCCTGGGTGTGTTACATTGACAGAGTGGGGTCAGTCTGCTCTTCCCTGGGTGTGTTACATTGACAGAGTGGGGTCAGTCTGCTCTTCCCTGGGTGTGTTACTTTGACAGAGTGGGGTCAGTCTGCTCTTCCCTGATTGTGTTTCTTTGACAGTGTGGGGTCAGTCTGTTCTTCCCTGGGTGTGTTACATTATAAAAGTGGGGTCAGTCTGCTCTTCCCTGGGTGAATTACATTGACAGAGTGGGGTCAGTCTGTTCTTCACTGGGTGTGTTACATTGACAGAGTGGGGTCAGTCTGCTCTTCCCTGGGTGTGTTACTTTGACAGAGTGGGGTCAGTCTGCTCTTCCCTGGGTGTGTTACTTTGACAGAGTGGGGTCAGTCTGCTCTTCCCTGGGTGTGTTAAATTGGCAGAGTGGGGTCGGTGTGCTCTTCCCTGGGTGTGTTACTTTGACAGAGTGGGGTCAGTCTTTTCTTCCCTGGGTGTGTTTCTTTGACAGAATGGGGTCAGTCTGCTCTTCCCTGGGTGTGTTACATTGACAGAGTGGGGTCAGTCTGCTCTTCCCTGGGTGTGTTACATTGGCAGAGTGGGGTCGGTGTGCTCTTCCCTGGGTGTGTTACTTTGACAGAGTGGGGTCAGTCTTTTCTTCCCTGGGTGTGTTACTTTGACAGAATGGGGTCAGTCTGCCCATCCCTGGGTGTGTTACATTGTCAAAGTGGGGTCAGTTTGCTCCTCCCTGGGTGTGTTACATTGACAGAGTGGGGTCAGTCTGCTCTTCACTGGGTGTGTTACTTTGACAGAGTGGGGTCAGTCTGCTCTTCCCTGGGTGTGTTACTTTGACAGTGTGGGGTCAGTCTGCTCTTCCCTGGGTGTGTTACTTTGACAGAGTGAGGTCAGTCTGCTCTTCCCTGGGTCTGTTACATTGACAGAGTGGGGTCAGTCTACTCTTCCCTGGGTGTGTTACTTTTACAGAGTGGGGTCAGTCTGCTCTTCCCCGGGTGTGTTACGTTGACAGAGTTGGTTCAGTCTGCTCTTCCCTGGGTGGGTTACATTGACAGAGTGGGGTCAGTCTGCTCTTCCCTGGGTGGGTTACATTGACAGATTGGGGTCAGTGTGCTCTTACCTGGGTGTGTTACATTGACAGAGTGGGGTCAGTCTGCTCTTCATTATATGGATTACATTGACAGAGTGGGGTCAGTCTGCTCTTCCCTGGGTGTGTTACTTTGACAGAGTGGGGTCAGTCTGCTCTTCCCTGGGTGTGTTACTTTGACAGAGTGGGGTCAGTCTGCTCTTCCCTGGGTGTGTTACATTGGCAGAGTGGGGTCGGTGTGCTCTTCCCTGCGTGTGTTACTTTGACAGAGTGGGGTCAGTCTGCTCTTCCCTGGGTGTGTTACATTGTCAAAGTGGGGTCAGTTTGCTCTTCCCTGGGTGTGTTACATTGACAGAGTGGGGTCAGTCTGCTCTTCACTGGGTGTGTTACTTTGACAGAGTGGGGTCAGTCTGCTCTTCCCTGGGTGTGTTACTTTGACAGTGTGGGGTCAGTCTGCTCTTCCCTGGGTGTGTTACTTTGACAGAGTGAGGTCAGTCTGCTCTTACCTGGGTGTGTTACATTGACAGAGTGGGGTCACTCTGCTCTTACCTGGGTGTGTTACTTTGACAGAGTGTGGTCAGTCTGCTCTTCCCTGGGTGTGTTACTTTGAAAGAGTGGGGTCAGTCTGCTCTTCCCTGGGTGTGTTACTTTGACAGAGTGGGGTCAGTCTGCTCTTCCCCGGGTGTGTTACGTTGACAGAGTGGGGTCAGTCTGCTCTTCCCTGGGTGGGTTACATTGACAGAGTGGGGTCAGTCTGCTCTTCCCTGGGTGGGTTACATTGACAGATTGGGGTCAGTGTGCTCTTACCTGGATGTGTTACATTGACAGAGTGGGGTCAGTCTGCTCTTCATTATATGGATTACATTGACAGAGTGGGGTCAGTCTGCTCTTCCCTGGGTGTGTTACATTGACTGAGTGGGGTCAGACTGCCCTTCCCTGGGTGTGTTACATTGACAGAGTGGGGTCAGTCTGCCCTTCCCTGGGTCAGTTACAATGACAGAGTGGGGTCAGTCTGCCCTTCCCTGGGTGTGTTACATTGACAGACTGCGGTCAGTCTGCTCTTCCCTGGGTGTGTTACATTGACAGAGTGGGGTCAGTCTGCCCTTCCCTGGGTCTGTTACATTGACAGAGTGGGGTCAGTCTGCCCTTCCCTGGGTCTGTTAATTTGACAGAGTGCGGTCAGTCTGCCCTTCCCTGGGTGTGTTACATTGACAGAGTGGGGTCAGTCTGCCTTTCCCTGGGTCTGTTACATTGACAGAGTGGGGTCAGTCTGCTCTTCCCTGGGTGTGTTACATTGACAGAGTGGGGTAAGTCTGCCCTTCCCTGGGTCTGTTACATTGACAGAGTGGTGTCAGTCTGCTCTTCCCTGGGTGTGTTACATTGACAGAGTGAGGTCAGTCTGCTCTTCCCTGGGTGTGTTACTTTGTCAGAGTGGGGTCAGTCTGCTCTTCCCTGGGTGTTTTACATTGACAGAGTGGGGTCAGACTGCCCTTCCCTGGGTCTGTTACATTGACAGAGAGGGGTCGGTGTGCTCTTCCCTGGGTGTGTTACTTTGACAGAGTGGGGTCAGTCTGCTCTTCCCTGGGTGTGTTACATTGACAGAGTGGGGTCAGTCTGCTCTTCCCTGGGTGTGTTACATTGACAGAGTGGGGTCAGTCTGCTCTTCCCTGGGTGTGTTACATTGACAGAGTGGGGTCAGTCTGCTCTTCCCTGGTTGTGTTACATTGACAGAGTGGGGTCAGTCTGCTCTTCCCTGGGAGTGTTACATTGACAGATTGGGGTCAGTCTGCTCTTCCCTGGGTGTGTTACATTGACAGAGTGGGGTCAGTCTGCCCTTCCCTGGGTCTGTTACATTGTCAGAGTGGGGTCAGTCTGCCCTTCCCTGGGTCTGTTACATTGACAGAGTGGGGTCAGTCTGCCCTTCCCTGGGTCTGTTAGATTGACAGAGTGAAGTCAGTCTGCTATTCCCTGGGTGTGTTACACTGACACAGTGGGGTCAGTCTGCTCTTCCATGAGTGTGTTACATTGACAGAGTGGGGTCAGTCTGCTCTTCCCTGGGTGGGTTACTTTGACAGAGTGGAGTCAGTCTGCTCTTCCCTGTGTGTGTTACTTTGACAGAGTGGGGTCAGTCTGCTCTTCCCCTGGTGTTTTACATTGACAGAGTGGGGTCAGTCTGCTCTTCACAGGGTGTGTTACATTGACAGAGTGGGGTCAGTCTGCTCTTCCCTGGGTGTGTTACATTGACAGAGTGGGGTCAGTCTGCTCTTCCCTGGGTGTGTTATATTGACAGAGTGGGGTCAGTCTGCTCTTCCCTGGGTGTGTTACATTGACAGAGTGAGGTCAGTCTGCTCTTCCCTGGGTGTGTTACATTGACAGAGTGGGGTCAGTCTGCTCTTCCCTGGGTGTGTTACATTGACAGCGTGGGGTCAGTCTGCTCTTCCCTGGGTGTGTTACTTTGACAGAGTGGGGTCAGTCTGCTCTTCCCTGATTGTGTTTCATTGACAGTGTGGGGTCAGTCTGTTCTTCCCTGTGTGTGTTACATTATAAAAGTGGGGTCAGTCTGCTCTTCCCTGGGTGAATTACATTGACAGAGTGGGGTCAGTCTGTTCTTCACTGGGTGTGTTACATTGACAGAGTGGGGTCAGTCTGCTCTTCCCTGGGTGTGTTACATTGACAGAGTGGGGTCAGTCTGCTCTTCCCTGGGTGTGTTACTTTGACAGAGTGGGGTCAGTCTGCTCTTCCCTGGGTGTGTTACTTTGACAGAGTGGGGTCAGTCTGCTCTTCCCTGATTGTGTTTCATTGACAGTGTGGGGTCAGTCTGTTCTTCCCTGGGTGTGTTACATTATAAAAGTGGGGTCAGTCTGCTCTTCCCTGGGTGAATTACATTGACAGATTGGGGTCAGTCTGTTCTTCACTGGGTGTGTTACATTGACAGAGTGGGGTCAGTCTGCTCTTCCCTGGGTGTGTTACTTTGACAGAGTGGGGTCAGTCTGCTCTTCCCTGGGTGTGTTACTTTGACAGAGTGGGGTCAGTCTGCTCTTCCCTGGGTGTGTTACATTGGCAGAGTGGGGTCGGTGTGCTCTTCCCTGGGTGTGTTACTTTGACAGAGTGGGGTCAGTCTTTTCTTCCCTGGGTGTGTTACTTTGACAGAATGGGGTCAGTCTGCTCTTCCCTGGGTGTGTTACATTGTCAAAGTGGGGTCAGTTTGCTCCTCCCTGGGTGTGTTACATTGACAGAGTGAGGTCAGTCTGCTCTTCCCTGGGTGTGTTACATTGACAGAGTGGGGTCAGTCTGCTCTTCCCTGGGTGTGTTACTTTTACAGAGTGGGGTCAGTCTGCTCTTCCCCGGGTGTGTTACGTTGACAGAGTTGGTTCAGTCTGCTCTTCCCTGGGTGGGTTACATTGACAGAGTGGGGTCAGTCTGCTCTTCCCTGGGTGGGTTACATTGACAGATTGGGGTCAGTGTGCTCTTACCTGGGTGTGTTACATTGACAGAGTGGGGTCAGTCTGCTCTTCATTATATGGATTACATTGACAGAGTGGGGTCAGTCTGCTCTTCCCTGGGTGTGTTACTTTGACAGAGTGGGGTCAGTCTGCTCTTCCCTGGGTGTGTTACTTTGACAGAGTGGGGTCAGTCTGCTCTTCCCTGGGTGTGTTACATTGGCAGAGTGGGGTCGGTGTGCTCTTCCCTGCGTGTGTTACTTTGACAGAGTGGGGTCAGTCTGCTCTTCCCTGGGTGTGTTACATTGTCAAAGTGGGGTCAGTTTGCTCTTCCCTGGGTGTGTTACATTGACAGAGTGGGGTCAGTCTGCTCTTCACTGGGTGTGTTACTTTGACAGAGTGGGGTCAGTCTGCTCTTCCCTGGGTGTGTTACTTTGACAGTGTGGGGTCAGTCTGCTCTTCCCTGGGTGTGTTACTTTGACAGAGTGAGGTCAGTCTGCTCTTCCCTGGGTGTGTTACATTGACAGAGTGGGGTCACTCTGCTCTTACCTGGGTGTGTTACTTTGACAGAGTGTGGTCAGTCTGCTCTTCCCTGGGTGTGTTACTTTGAAAGAGTGGGGTCAGTCTGCTCTTCCCTGGGTGTGTTACTTTGACAGAGTGGGGTCAGTCTGCTCTTCCCCGGGTGTGTTACGTTGACAGAGTGGGGTCAGTCTGCTCTTCCCTGGGTGGGTTACATTGACAGAGTGGGGTCAGTCTGCTCTTCCCTGGGTGGGTTACATTGACAGATTGGGGTCAGTGTGCTCTTACCTGGATGTGTTACATTGACAGAGTGGGGTCAGTCTGCTCTTCATTATATGGATTACATTGACAGAGTGGGGTCAGTCTGCTCTTCCCTGGGTGTGTTACATTGACTGAGTGGGGTCAGACTGCTCTTCCCTGGGTGTGTTACGTTGACAGAGGGGGGTCAGTCTGCTCTTCCCTGGGTGTGTTACATTGTCAGAGTGGAGTCAGTCTGCTCTTCCCTGGGTGTGTTACATTGACAGAGTGGGGTCAGTCTGCCCTTCCCTGGGTCAGTTACAATGACAGAGTGGGGTCAGTCTGCCCTTCCCTGGGTGTGTTACATTGACAGAGTGGGGTCAGTCTGCCCTTCCCTGGGTCAGTTACAATGACAGAGTGGGGTCAGTCTGCCCTTCCCTGGGTGTGTTACATTGACAGACTGCGGTCAGTCTGCTCTTCCCTGGGTGTGTTACATTGACAGAGTGGGGTCAGTCTGCTCTTCCCTGGGTGTGTTACATTGACAGAGTGGGGTCAGTCTGCCCTTCCCTGGGTCTGTTACATTGACAGAGTGGGGTCAGTCTGCCCTTCCCTGGGTCTGTTAATTTGACAGAGTGCGGTCAGTCTGCTCTTCCCTGGGTGTGTTACATTGACAGAGTGGGGACAGTCTGCTCTTCCCTCGGTATTTTACATTGACAGAGTGGGGTCAGTCTGCCTTTCCCTGGGTCTGTTACATTGACAGAGTGGGGTCAGTCTGCTCTTCCCTGGGTGTGTTACATTGACAGAGTGGGGTCAGTCTGCCTTTCCCTGGGTCTGTTACAATGACAGAGTGGGGTCAGTCTGCCCTTCCCTGGGTGTGTTACATTGACAGAGTGGGGACAGTCTGCTCTTCCCTCGGTATTTTACATTGACAGAGTGGGGTCAGTCTGCCTTTCCCTGGGTCTGTTACATTGACAGAGTGGGGTCAGTCTGCTCTTCCCTGGGTGTGTTACATTGACAGAGTGGGGTAAGTCTGCCCTTCCCTGGGTCTGTTACATTGACAGAGTGGTGTCAGTCTGCTCTTCCCTGGGTGTGTTACATTGACAGAGTGAGGTCAGTCTGCTCTTCCCTGGGTGTGTTACTTTGTCAGAGTGGGGTCAGTCTGCTCTTCCCTGGGTGTTTTACATTGACAGAGTGGGGTCAGACTGCCCTTCCCTGGGTCTGTTACATTGACAGAGAGGGGTCGGTGTGCTCTTCCCTGGGTGTTTTACTTTGACAGAGTGGGGTCAGTCTGCTCTTCCCTGGGTGTGTTACATTGACAGAGTGGGGTCAGTCTGCTCTTCCCTGGGTGTGTTACATTGACAGAGTGGGGTCAGTCTGCTCTTCCCTGGGTGTGTTACATTGACAGAGTGGGGTCAGTCTGCTCTTCCCTGGTTGTGTTACATTGACAGAGTGGGGTCAGTCTGCTCTTCCCTGGGAGTGTTACATTGACAGATTGGGGTCAGTCTGCTCTTCCCTGGGTGTGTTACATTGACAGAGTGGGGTCAGTCTGCCCTTCCCTGGGTCTGTTACATTGTCAGAGTGGGGTCAGTCTGCCCTTCCCTGGGTCTGTTACATTGACAGAGTGGGGTCAGTCTGCCCTTCCCTGGGTCTGTTAGATTGACAGAGTGAAGTCAGTCTGCTATTCCCTGGGTGTGTTACACTGACACAGTGGGGTCAGTCTGCTCTTCCATGAGTGTGTTACATTGACAGAGTGGGGTCAGACTGCTCTTCCCTGGGTGGGTTACTTTGACAGAGTGGAGTCAGTCTGCTCTTCCCTGGGTGGGTTACATTGACAGAGTGGGGTCAGTGTGCTCTTCCCAGGATGTGTTACATTGACAGAGTGAGGTCAGTCTGCTCTTCCCCTGGTGTTTTACATTGACAGAGTGGGGTCAGTCTGCTCTTCACTGGGTGTGTTACATTGACAGAGTGGGGTCAGTCTGCTCTTCCCTGGGTGTGTTACATTGACAGAGTGGGGTCAGTCTGCTCTTCCCTGGGTGTGTTATATTGACAGAGTGTGGTCAGTCTGCTCTTCCCTGGGTGTGTTACATTGACAGAGTGGGGTCAGTCTGCTCTTCCCTGGGTGTGTTACATTGACAGAGTGGGGTCAGTCTGTTCTTCCCTGGGTGCGTTACATTGACAGTGTGAGGTCAGTCTGCTCTTCCCTGCTTGCGTTTCATTGTCAGAGTGGGGTCAGTCTGTTCTTCCCTGGGTGTGTTACATTGTCAAAGTGGGGTCAGTCTGCTCTTCCCTGGGTGTGTTACTTTGACAGAGTGGGGTCAGTCTGCTCTTCCCTGATTGTGTTTCATTGACCGTGTGGGGTCAGTCTGTTCTTCCCTGGGTGTGTTACATTGTCAATGTGGGGTCAGTCTGCTCTTCCCTGGGTGTATTACATTGACAGAGTGGGGTCAGTCTGTTCTTCACTGGGTGTGTTACATTGACAGAGTGGGGTCAGTCTGCTCTTCCCTGGGTGTTGTACTTTGACAGAGTGGGGTCAGTCTGCTCTTCCCTGGGTGTGTTACTTTGACAGAGTGGGGTCAGTCTTTTCTTCCCTGGGTGTGTTACTTTGACAGAATGGGGTCAGTCTGCTCTTCCCTGGGTGTGTTACATTGTCAAAGTGGGGTCAGTTTGCTCTTCCCTGGGTGTGTTACATTGACAGAGTGGGGTCAGTCTGCTCTTCACTGGGTGTGTTACTTTGACAGAGTGGGGTCAGTCTGCTCTTCCCTGGGTGTGTTACTTTGACAGAGTGGGGTCAGTCTGCTCTTCCCTGGGTGTGTTACTTTGACAGAGTGAGGTCAGTCTGCTCTTCCCTGGGTGTGTTACATTGACAGAGTCGGGTCAGTCTGCTCTTCCCTGGGTGTGTTACATTGACAGAGTGGGGTCACTCTGCTCTGCCCTGAGTGTGTTACTTTGACAGAGTGTGGTCAGTCTGCTCTTCCCTGGGTGTGTTACTTTGAAAGAGTGGGGTCAGTCTGCTCTTCCCTGGGTGTGTTACTTTGACAGAGTGGGGTCAGTCTGCTCTTCCCCGGGTGTGTTACGTTGACAGAGTGGGGTCAGTCTGCTCTTCCCTGGGTGGGTTACATTGACAGAGTGGGGTCAGTCTGCTCTTCCCTGGGTGGGTTACATTGACAGATTGGGGTCAGTGTGCTCTTACCTGGGTGTGTTACATTGACAGAGTGGGGTCAGTCTGCTCTTCATTATATGGATTACATTGACAGAGTGGGGTCAGTCGGCTCTTCCCTGGGTGTGTTACATTGACTGAGTGGGGTCAGACTGCTCTTCCCTGGGTGTGTTACGTTGACAGAGGGGGATCAGTCTGCTCTTCCCTGGGTGTGTTACATTGACAGTGTGAGGTCAGTCTGCTCTTCCCTGGGTGTGTTACATTGACAGAGTGGGGTCAGCCTGCCCTTCCCTGGGTCAGTTACAATGAAAGAGTGGGGTCAGTCTGCCCTTCCCTGGGTGTGTTACATTGACAGAGTGGGGTCAGTCTGCCCTTCCCTGGGTCAGTTACAATGACAGAGTGGGGTCAGTCTGCCCTTCCCTGGGTGTGTTACATTGACAGAGTGCGGTCAGTCTGCTCTTCCCTGGGTGTGGTACATTGACAGAGTGGGGTCAGTCTGCTCTTCCCTGGTTGTGTTACATTGACAGAGTGGGGTCAGTCTGCTCTTCCCTGGGTGTGTAACTTTGACAGTGTGGGGTCAGTCTGCTCTTCCCTGGGTGTGTTACTCTGACAGAGTGGGGTCAGTCTGCTCTTCCCTGGGTGTGTTACTTTGACAGAGTCGGCTCAGTCTGCTCTTCCCTGGGTGTGTTACATTGACAGAGTGGGGTCAGTCTGCTCTTCCCTGGGTGTGTTTCGTTGACAGAGTGGGGTCAGTCTTCTCTTTCCTGGGTGGGTTGCATTGACAGAGTGGGGTCAGTCTGCTATTCCCTGGGTGTGATACATTGACAGAGTGGGGTCAGTCTGCTCTTCCCTGAGTGTGTTACATTGACAGAGTGAGGTCAGTCTGCTCTACCCTGGGTGCGTTACATTGACAGAGTGGTGTCAGTCTGCTCTTCCATGCGTGTGTTATGTGACAGAGTGGGGTCAGTGTGCTCTTCATTGGGTGCGTTACATTGACAGAGTGGGGTCAGTCTGCTCTTCCCTGGGTGTGTTACATTGACAGAGTGAGTTCAGTCTGCTCTTCCCTGGTTGTGTTACATTGTCAGAGTGGGGTCAGTCTGCTCTTCCCTGGGTGTGTTACATTGACAGAGTAAGGTCAGTCTGCTCTTCCCTGGGCGTCTTTCTTTCACAGAGTGGGGTCAGTCTGCTCTTCCCTCGGTGTGTTACATTGACAGAGTGGGGTCAGTCTGCTCTTCACTGGGTGTGTTACATTGACAGAGTGGGGTCAGTCTGCTCTTCCCTGGGTGTGTTATATTGACAGAGTGGGGTCAGTCTGCTCTTCCCTGGGTGTGTTACATTGACAGAGTGGGGTCAGTCTGCTCTTCCCTGGGTGTGTTACATTGACAGAGTGAGGTCAGTCTGCTCTTCCCTGGTTGTGTTACATTGTCAGAGTGGGGTCAGTCTGCTCTTCCCTGGGTGTGTTACATTGACAGAGTGGGGTCACTCTGCTCTTACCTGGGTGTGTTACTTTGACAGAGTGTGGTCAGTCTGCTCTTCCCTGGGTGTGTTACTTTGAAAGAGTGGGGTCAGTCTGCTCTTCCCTGGGTGTGTTACTTTGACAGAGTGGGGTCAGTCTGCTCTTCCCCGGGTGTGTTACGTTGACAGAGTGGGGTCAGTCTGCTCTTCCCTGGGTGGGTTACATTGACAGAGTGGGGTCAGTCTGCTCTTCCCTGGGTGGGTTACATTGACAGATTGGGGTCAGTGTGCTCTTACCTGGATGTGTTACATTGACAGAGTGGGGTCAGTCTGCTCTTCATTATATGGATTACATTGACAGAGTGGGGTCAGTCTGCTCTTCCCTGGGTGTGTTACATTGACAGAGTGGGGTCAGTCTGCTCTTCCCTGGGTGTGTTACATTGACAGAGTGGGGTCAGTCTGCTCTTCCCTGGGTGTGTTACATTGACAGAGTGGGGTCAGTCTGCTCTTCCCTGGGTGTGTTACATTGACAGAGTGGGGTCAGTCTGCTCTTCCCTGGGTGTGTTACATTGACAGAGTGGGGTCAGTCTGCTCTTCCCTGGGTGTGTTACATTGACAGAGTGGGGTCAGTCTGCTCTTCCCTGGGTGTGTTACATTGACAGAGTGGGGTCAGTCTGCCCTTCCCTGGGTCTGTTGCATTGACAGAGTGGGGTCAGTCTGCTCTTCCCTGGGTGTGTTACATTGACAGAGTGGGGTCAGTCTGCTCTTCCCTGGGTGTGTTACATTGACAGAGTGGGGTCAGTCTGCTCTTCCCTGGGTGTGTTACATTGACAGAGTGGGGTCAGTCTGCTCTTCCCTGGGTGTGTTACTTTGTCAAAGTGGGGTCAGTCT
The DNA here is from genome assembly GCF_047496795.1 of Chiloscyllium punctatum. NCBI lineage: Eukaryota > Metazoa > Chordata > Chondrichthyes > Orectolobiformes > Hemiscylliidae > Chiloscyllium > Chiloscyllium punctatum. Next base: position 62,865,270 of record NC_092785.1, on the reverse strand, counting down.
GCACTTCCCTGTGTGTGTTACATTGACAGAGTGAGGTCAGTCTGCTCTTCCCTGGGTGTGTTACATTGATAGAGTGGGGTCAGTCTGCTCTTCCCTGGGTGTGTTACTTTGACAGAGTGGGGTCAGTCCGCTCTTCCCTGGGTGTGTTACATTGATAGAGTGGGGTCAGTCTGCTCTTCCCTGGGTGTGTTACATTGACAGAGTGGGGTCAGTCTGCTCTTCACTGGGTGTGTTACATTGACAGAGTGCGGTCAGTCTGCTCTTCCCTGGGTGTGTTACATTGACAGAGTGGGGTCAGTCTGCTCTTCACTGGGTGTGTTACGTTAACAGAGTGGGGTCAGTCTGCTCTTTCCTGGGTGGTTTGCATTGACAGAGTGGGGTCAGTGTACTCTTCCCTGCGTGCGCTACATTGACAGAGAGCGGTCAGTCTGCTCTTCACTATATGGATTATATTGACAGAGTGGGGTCAGTCTGCTCTTCCCTGGGTGTGTTACATTGTCAGAGTGGGGTCAGTCTGCTCTTCCCTGCGTGAGTTACATTGATAGAGTGGGGTCAGTCTGCTGTTCCCTGGGTGCGTTACATTGACAGAGTGGGGTCAGTCTGCTCTACCCTGGGTGCGTTACATTAACAGAGTGGTGTCAGTCTGCTCTTCCCTAGGTTTGTTACATTGACAGAGTGAGGTCAGTCTGCTCTCCCGTGGGTATGTTACATGAACAGAGTGGGGTCAGTCTGCTCTTCCCAGGGTGTGTTACATTGTCAGACTGGAGTCAGTCTGCTCTTCCCAGGGTATGTTACTTTGACAGAGTGGGGTCAATCTGCTCTTCCCTGGGTGTGTTACATTGACAGAGTGGGGTCAGTCTGCTCTTCCCTGGGTGTGTTACTTTGACAGAGTGGGGTCAGTCGGCTCTTCCCTGGGTGTGTTACATTGACAGAGTGGGGTCAGTCTGCTCTTCCCTGCGTGTGTTACATTGACAGTGTGGGGTCAGTCTGCTCTTCCCTGGGTGAGTTACTTTGTCAAAGTGGGGTCAGTCCGCTCTTCCCTGGGTGTGTTACATTGACAGAGTGGGGTCAGTCTGCTCTTCCCTGGGTGTGTTACATTGACAGAGTGGGGTCAGTCTGCTCTTCACTGGGTGTGTTACATTGACAGAGTGCGGTCAGTCTGCTCTTCCCTGGGTGTGTTACGTTAACAGAGTGGGGTCAGTCTGCACTTTCCTGGGTGGTTTGCATTGACAGAATGGGGTCAGTGTACTCTTCCCTGCGTGCGCTACATTGACAGAGAGCGGTCAGTCTGCTCTTCACTATATGGATTATATTGACAGAGTGGGGTCAGTCTGCTCTTCCCTGAGTGTGTTACATTGACAGAGTGAGTTCAGTCTGCTCTTCCCTGGGTGTGTTACATTGTCAGAGTGGGGACAGTCTGCTCTTCCCTGGGTGTGTTACATTGATAGAGTGGGGTCAGTCAGCTCTTCCCTGGGTGCGTTACATTGACAGAGTGGGGTCAGTCTGCTCTACCCTGGGTGCGTTACATTGACAGAGTGGTGTCAGTCTGTTCTTCCCTAGGTTTGTTACATTGACAGAGTGAGGTCAGTCTGCTCTTCCGTGGGTATGTTACATTAACAGAGTGGGGTCAGTCTGCTCTTCCCAGGGTGTGTTACATTGTCAGAGTGGAGTCAGTCTGCCCTTCCCAGGTTGTGTTACATTGACAGAGTGAGGTCAGTCTGCTCTTCCCTGGGTATGTTACATTGACAGAGTGGGGTCAGTCTGCTCTTCCGTGGGTATGTTACATTGACAGAGTGGGGTCAGTCTGCCCTTCCCTGGGTGTGTTACAATGACAGAGTGCGGTCAGTCTGCTCTTCCCTGGGTGTGTTACATTGACAGAGTGGGGTCAGTCTGCTCTTCCCTGGGTGTGTTACATTGACAGAGTGGGGTCAGTCTGCCCTTCCCTGGGTGTGTTACATTGACAGAGAGGGGTCAGTCTGCTCTTCCCTGGGTGTGTTACATTGACAGAGTGGGGTCAGTCTGCCCTTCCCAGGGTGTGTTACATTGACAGAGTGAGGTCAGTCTGCTCTTCCCTGGGTATGTTACATTGATAGAGTGGGGTCAGTCTGCTCTTCCCTGGGTGTGTTACATTGACAGTGTGGGGTCAGTCTGCTCTTCCCTGGGTGTGTTACATTGACAGAGTGAGGTCAGTCTGCTCTTCCCTGGGTATGTTACATTGACAGAGTGGGGTCAGTCTGCCCTTCCCTGGGTCTGTTACATTGACAGAGTGGGGTCAATCTGCTCTTCCCTGGGTGTGTTACATTGACAGAGTGGGGTCAGTCTGCTCTTCCCTGGGTCTGTTACATTGACAGAGTGGAGTCAGTCTGCTCTTCCCTGGGTGTGTTACATTGACAGAGTGGGGTCAGTCTGCTCTTCCCTGGGTGTGTGACATTGACAGAGTGGGGTCAGTCTGCTCTTCCCTGGTTGTGTTACTTTGACACAGTGGGGTCAGTCTGCTCTTCCCTGGGTGTGTTACTTTGACAGAGTGGGGTCAGTCTGCTCTTCCCTGGGTGTGTTACATTGACGGAGTGAGGTCAGTCTGCTCTTCCCTGGGTGTGTTACGTTGACAGAGTGGGGTCAGTCTGCTCTACCCTGGGTGGGTTACATTGACAGAGTGGGGTCAGTGTGCTCTTCCCTGCGTGCGCCACATTGACAGAGAGCGGTCAGTCTGCTCTTCACTATATGGATTACATTGACAGAGTGGGGTCAGTCTGCTCTTCCCTGGGTGGGTTACATTGACAGAGTGGGGTCAGTCTGCTCTTCCTTGGGTGTGTTACTTTGACAGAGTGGGGTCAGTCTCCTCTTCCCTGGGTGTGTTAGATTGACAGAGTGGGGTCAGTCTGCTTTTCCCTAGGTGTGTTATGTGACAGAGAGGGGTCAGTGTGCTCTTCCTTGGGTGCGTTACATTGACGGAGTGGGGTCAGTCTGCTCTTACCAGGGTGTGTTACATTGACAGAGTGAGGTCAGTCTGCTCTTCCCTGGTTTTGTTACATTGACAGAGTGGGGTCAGTCTGCTCTTCCCGGGGTGTTTTACATTGACAGAGTGGGGTCAGTCTGATCTTCCCTGGGTGTGTTACAATGACAGAGTGGGGTCAGTCTGCCCTTCCCTGGGACTGTTACAATGACAGAGTGGGGTCAGTCTGCCCTTCCCTGGGTCTGTTACATTGACAGAGTGGGGTCAGTCTGCTCTTCCCTGGGTGTGTTACATTGACAGAGTGGGGTCAGTCTTCTCTTCCCTGGGTGTGTTACATTGACAGAGTGGGTCAGTCTGCACTTCCCTGGGTCTGTTACATTGACAGAGTGGGGTCAGTCTGCTCTTCCCTGGGTGTGTTACATTGACAGAGTGGAGTCAGTCTGCTCTTCCCTGGGTGTGTTACATTGACAGAGTGAAGTCAGTCAGCTATTCCCTGGGTGTGTTACACTGACAGAGTGGGGTCAGTCTGCTCTTCCCTGAGTGTGTTACATTGACAGAGTGGAGTCAGTGTGCTCTTCCCTGGGTGTGTTACATTGACAGAGTGGAGTCAGTCTGCTCATCCCTGGGTGTGTTACATTGACAGAGTTAAGTCAGTCTGCTATTCCCTGGGTGTGTTACACTGACACAATGGGGTCAGTCTGCTCTTCCCTGAGTGTGTTACATTGACAGAGTGGGGTCAGTCTGCTCTTCCCTGGGTGTGTTACATTGACAGAGTGAGGTCAGACTGCTCTTACCTGGGTGTGTTACATTGACAGAGTGGGGTCAGTCTGCTCTTCCCTGGGTGTGTTACATTGACAGAGTCGAGTCAGTCTGCTCATCCCTGGGTGTGTTACATCGACAGAATGAAGTCAGTCTGCTATTCCCTGGGTGTGTTACACTGACACAGTGGGGTCAGTCTGCTCTTCCCTGGGTGTGTTACATTCACAGAGTGAGGACAGTCTGCTCTTCCCTGGGTGTGTTACTTTGACAGAGTGGGGTCAGTCTGTCCTTCCCTGGGGATGTTACATTGACAGAGTGGGGTCAGTCTGCTCTTCCCTGGGTGAGTTATATTGACAGAGTGGAGTCAGTCTGCTCTTCCCAGGGTGTGTTACATTGACAGAGTGAGGTCAGTCTGCTCTTCCCTGGGTATGTTACATTGACAGAGTGGGGTCAGTCTGCCCTTCCCTGGGTCTGTTACATTGACAGAGTGGGTCAGTGTGCTCTTCCCTGGGTGTGTTCCATTGACAGAGTGGGGTCAGTCTGCCCTTGCCTGGGTCTTTTACAATGACAGAGTGGGGTCAGTCTGCCCTTCCCTGGGTCTGTTGCATTGACAGAGTGGGGTCAGTCTGCTCTTCCCTGGGTGTGTTACATTGACAGAGTGGGGTCAGTCTGCTCTTCCCTGGGTGTGTTACATTGACAGAGTGGGGTCAGTCTGCTCTTCCCTGGGTGTGTTACATTGACAGAGTGGGGTCAGTCTGCTCTTCCCTGGGTGTGTTACATTGTCAGAGTGGGGTCAGTCTGCTCTTCCCTGGTTGTGTTACATTGTCAGAGTGGGGTCAGTCTGCTCTTCCCTGGGAGTGTTACATTGACAGAGTGGGGTCAGTCTGCTCTTCCCTGGGTGTGTTACATTGACAGAGTGGGCTCAGTCTGCCCTTCCCTTGGTCTGTTACATTGACAGAGTGGGGTCAGTCTGCCCTTCCCTGGGTCTGTTACATTGACAGAGTGGGGTCAGTCTGCCCTTCCCTTGGTCTGTTACATTGACAGAGTGAAGTCAGTCTGCTATTCCCTGGGTGTGTTACACTGACACAGTGGGGTCAGTCTGCTCTTCCCTGAGTGTGTTACATTGACAGAGTGGGGTCAGTCTTCTCTTCCCTGGGTGGGTTATTTTGACAGAGTGGAGTCAGTCTGCTCTTCCCTGGGTGGGTTACATTGACAGAGTGGGGTCAGTGTGCTCTTCCCGGGATGTGTTACATTGACAGAGTGAGGTCAGTCTGCTCTTCCCTGGGTGTTTTACATTGACAGAGTGAGGTCAGTCTGCTCTTCCCTGGGTGTGTTACATTGACAGAGTGGAGTCAGTCTGCTCTTCCCTGGGTGTGTTACATTGACAGAGTGAAGTCAGTCAGCTATTCCCTGGGTGTGTTACACTGACAGAGTGGGGTCAGTCTGCTCTTCCCTGAGTGTGTTACATTGACAGAGTGGAGTCAGTGTGCTCTTCCCTGGGTGTGTTACATTGACAGAGTGGAGTCAGTCTGCTCATCCCTGGGTGTGTTACATTGACAGAGTGAAGTCAGTCTGCTATTCCCTGGGTGTGTTACACTGACACAGTGGGGTCAGTCTGCTCTTCCCTGAGTGTGTTACATTGACAGAGTGGGGTCAGTCTGCTCTTCCCTGGGTGTGTTACATTGACAGAGTGAGGTCAGACTGCTCTTACCTGGGTGTGTTACATTGACAGAGTGGGGTCAGTCTGCTCTTCCCTGGGTGTGTTACATTGACAGAGTCGAGTCAGTCTGCTCATCCCTGGGTGTGTTACATTGACAGAATGAAGTCAGTCTGCTATTCCCTGGGTGTGTTACACTGACACAGTGGGGTCAGTCTGCTCTTCCCTGGGTGTGTTACATTCACAGAGTGAGGTCAGTCTGCTCTTCCCTGGGTGTGTTACTTTGACAGAGTGGGGTCAGTCTGCCCTTCCCTGGGTAGGTTACATTGACAGAGTGGGGTCAGTCTGCTCTTCCCTGGGTGTGTTACATTGACAGAGTGGGGTCAGTCTGCTCTTCCCTGGGTGTGTTACTTTGACAGAGTGGGGTCAGTCTGCTCTTCCCTGGGTGAGTTATATTGACAGAGTGGAGTCAGTCTGCTCTTCCCAGGGTGTGTTACATTGACAGAGTGAGGTCAGTCTGCTCTTCCCTGGGTATGTTACATTGACAGAGTGGGGTCAGTCTGCCCTTCCCTGGGTCTGTTACATTGACAGAGTGGGGTCAGTCTGCTCTTCCCTGGGTGTGTTCCATTGACAGAGTGGGGTCAGTCTGCCCTTCCCTGGGTGTGTTACAATGACAGAGTGGGGTCAGTCTGCCCTTCCCTGGGTCTGTTACATTGACAGAGTGTGGTCAGTCTGCTCTTCCCTGGGTGTGTTACGTTGACAGAGTGGGGTCAGTCTGCTCTTCCCTGGGTGTGTTACATTGACAGAGTGGGGTCAGTCTGCTCTTCCCTGGGTGTGTTACATTGACAGAGTGGGGTCAGTCTGCTCTTCCCTGGGTGTGTTACATTGACAGAGTGGGGTCAGTCTGCTCTTCCCTGGGTGTGTTACATTGACAGAGTGGGGTCAGTCTGCTCTTCCCTGGGAGTGTTACATTGACAGAGTGAGTTCAGTCTGCTCTTCACTGGGTATGTTACATTGACAGAGTGTGGTCAGTCTGCTCTTCCCTGGGTGTGTTACATTGACAGAGTGTGGTCAGTCTGCTCTTCCCTGGGTGTGTTACATTGACAGAGTGGGGTCAGTCTGCTCTTCCCTGGGTGTGTTACGTTAACAGAGTGGGGTCAGTCTGCACTTTCCTGGGTGGTTTGCATTGACAGAATGGGGTCAGTGTACTCTTCCCTGCGTGCGCTACATTGACAGAGAGCGGTCAGTCTGCTCTTCACTATATGGATTATATTGACAGATTGGGTCAGTCTGCTCTTCCCTGAGTGTGTTACATTGACAGAGTGAGTTCAGTCTGCTCTTCCCTGGGTGTGTTACATTGACAGAGTGGGGTCAGTCTGCTCTTCCCTGGGTGTGTTACATTGACAGAGTGGGGTCAGTCTGCTCTTCCCTGGGAGTGTTACATTGACAGAGTGGGGTCAGTCTGCTCTTCCCTGGGTGTGTTACATTGACAGAGTGGGGTCAGTCTGCCCTTCCCTGGGTCTGTTACATTGACAGAGTGCGGTCAGTCTGCTCTTCCCTGGGTGTGTTACGTTAACAGAGTGGGGTCAGTCTGCACTTTCCTGGGTGGTTTGCATTGACAGAATGGGTTCAGTGTACTCTTCCCTGCGTGCGCTACATTGACAGAGAGCGGTCAGTCTGCTCTTCACTATATGGATTATATTGACAGAGTGGGGTCAGTCTGCTCTTCCCTGAGTGTGTTACATTGACAGAGTGAGTTCAGTCTGCTCTTCCCTGGGTGTGTTACATTGTCAGAGTGGGGACAGTCTGCTCTTCCCTGGGTGTGTTACATTGACAGAGTGGGGTCAGTCTGCCCTTCCCTGCGTGTGTTACATTGATAGAGTGGGGTCAGTCTGCTCTTCCCTGGGTGCGTTACATTGACAGAGTGGGGTCAGTCTGCTCTACCCTGGGTGCGTTACATTGACAGAGTGGTGTCAGTCTGCTCTTCCCTAGGTTTGTTACATTGACAGAGTGAGGTCAGTCTGCTCTTCCGAGGGTATGTTACATTAACAGAGTGGGGTCAGTCTGCTCTTCCCAGGGTGTGTTACATTGTCAGAGTGGAGTCAGTCTGCCCTTCCCAGGTTGTGTTACATTGACAGAGTGAGGTCAGTCTGCTCTTCCCTGGGTATGTTACATTGACAGAGTGGGGTCAGTCTGCTCTTCCCTGGGTGTGTTACATTGACAGAGTGAGGTCAGTCTGCCCTTCCCAGGGTGTGTTACATTGACAGAGTGAGGTCAGTCTGCTCTTCCGTGGGTATGTTACATTAACAGAGTGGGGTCAGTCTGCTCTTCGCAGGGTGTGTTACATTGACAGTGTGGGGTCAGTCTGCTCTTCCCTGGGTGTGTTACATTGACAGAGTGAGGTCAGTCTGCTCTTCCCTGGGTATGTTACATTGACAGAGTGGGGTCAGTCTGCCCTTCCCTGGGTCTGTTACATTGACAGAGTGGGGTCAGACTGCTCTTCCCTGGGTGTGTTACATTGACAGAGTGGGGTCAGTCTGCTCTTCCCTGGGTCTGTTACATTGACAGAGTGGAGTCAGTCTGCTCTTCCCTGGGTGTCTTACATTGACAGAGTGGGGTCAGTCTGCTCTTCCCTGGGTGTGTGACATTGACAGAGTGGGGTCAGTCTGCTCTTCCCTGGTTGTGTTACTTTGACACAGTGGGGTCAGTCTGCTCTTCCCTGGGTGTGTTACTTTGACAGAGTGGGGTCAGTCTGCTCTTCCCTGGGTGTGTTACATTGACGGAGTGAGGTCAGTCTGCTCTTCCCTGGGTGTGTTACGTTGACAGAGTGGGGTCAGTCTGCTCTACCCTGGGTGGGTTACATTGACAGAGTGGGGTCAGTGTGCTCTTCCCTGGGTGTGTTACATTGACAGAGAGCGGTCAGTCTGCTCTTCACTATATGGATTACATTGACAGAGTGGGGTCAGTCTGCTCTTCCCTGGGTGGGTTACATTGACAGAGTGGGGTCAGTCTGCTCCTCCTTGGGTGTGTTACTTTGACAGAGTGGGGTCAGTCTCCTCTTCCCTGGGTGTGTTAGATTGACAGAGTGGGGTCAGTCTGCTTTTCCCTAGGTGTGTTATGTGACAGAGAGGGGTCAGTGTGCTCTTCCTTGGGTGCGTTACATTGACGGAGTGGGGTCAGTCTGCTCTTACCAGGGTGTGTTACATTGACAGAGTGGGGTCAGTCTGCTCTTCCCTGGGTGTGTTACATTGACAGAGTGGGGTCAGTCTGCTCTTCCCTGGGTGTGTTACATTGACAGAGTGGGGTCAGTCTGCTCTTCCCTGGTTGTGTTACTTTGACAGAGTGGGGTCAGTCTGCTCTTCCCTGGGTGTGTTACATTGACAGAGTGGGGTCAGTCTGCTCTTCCCTGGGTGTGTTACTTTGTCAAAGTGGGGTCAGTCTGCACTTCCCTGTGTGTGTTACATTGACAGAGTGAGGTCAGTCTGCACTTCCCTGGGTGTGTTACATTGATAGAGTGGGGTCAGTCTGCTCTTCCCTGGGTCTGTTGCATTGACAGAGTGGGGTCAGTCTGCCCTTCCCTGGGTCTGTTGCATTGACAGAGTGGGGTCAGTCTGCTCTTCCCTGGGTGTGTTACATTGACAGAGTGGGGTCAGTCTGCTCTTCCCTGGGTGTGTTACATTGACAGAGTGGGGTCAGTCTGCTCTTCCCTGGGTGTGTTACATTGACAGAGTGGGGTCAGTCTGCTCTTCCCTGGGTGTGTTACATTGACAGAGTGGGGTCAGTCTGCTCTTCCCTGGTTGTGTTACTTTGACAGAGTGGGGTCAGTCTGCTCTTCCCTGGGTGTGTTACATTGACAGAGTGGGGTCAGTCTGCTCTTCCCTGGGTGTGTTACATTGATAGAGTGGGGTCAGTCTGCTCTTCCCTGGGTGTGTTACTCTGACAGAGTGGGGTCAGTCCGCTCTTCCCTGGGTGTGTTACATTGATAGAGTGGGGTCAGTCTGCTCTTCCCTGGGTGTGTTACATTGACAGAGTGGGGTCAGTCTGCTCTTCACTGGGTGTGTTACATTGACAGAGTGCGGTCAGTCTGCTCTTCCCTGGGTGTGTTACGTTAACAGAGTGGGGTCAGTCTGCTCTTTCCTGGGTGGTTTGCATTGACAGAGTGGGGTCAGTGTACTCTTCCCTGCGTGCGCTACATTGACAGAGAGCGGTCAGTCTGCTCTTCACTATATGGATTATATTGACAGAGTGGGGTCAGTCTGCTCTTCCCTGGGTGTGTTACATTGTCAGAGTGGGGTCAGTCTGCTCTTCCCTGCGTGAGTTACATTGATAGAGTGGGGTCAGTCTGCTGTTCCCTGGGTGCGTTACATTGACAGAGTGGGGTCAGTCTGCTCTACCCTGGGTGCGTTACATTAACAGAGTGGTGTCAGTCTGCTCTTCCCTAGGTTTGTTACATTGACAGAGTGAGGTCAGTCTGCTCTCCCGTGGGTATGTTACATGAACAGAGTGGGGTCAGTCTGCTCTTCCCAGGGTGTGTTACATTGTCAGACTGGAGTCAGTCTGCTCTTCCCAGGGTATGTTACTTTGACAGAGTGGGGTCAATCTGCTCTTCCCTGGGTGTGTTACATTGACAGAGTGGGGTCAGTCTGCTCTTCCCTGGGTGTGTTACTTTGACAGAGTGGGGTCAGTCGGCTCTTCCCTGGGTGTGTTACATTGACAGAGTGGGGTCAGTCTGCTCTTCCCTGGGTGTGTTACATTGACAGTGTGGGGTCAGTCTGCTCTTCCCTGGGTGAGTTACTTTGTCAAAGTGGGGTCAGTCCGCTCTTCCCTGGGTGTGTTACATTGACAGAGTGGGGTCAGTCTGCTCTTCCCTGGGTGTGTTACATTGACAGAGTGGGGTCAGTCTGCTCTTCACTGGGTGTGTTACATTGACAGAGTGCGGTCAGTCTGCTCTTCCCTGGGTGTGTTACGTTAACAGAGTGGGGTCAGTCTGCACTTTCCTGGGTGGTTTGCATTGACAGAATGGGGTCAGTGTACTCTTCCCTGCGTGCGCTACATTGACAGAGAGCGGTCAGTCTGCTCTTCACTATATGGATTATATTAACAGAGTGGGGTCAGTCTGCTCTTCCCTGAGTGTGTTACATTGACAGAGTGAGTTCAGTCTGCTCTTCCCTGGGTGTGTTACATTGTCAGAGTGGGGACAGTCTGCTCTTCCCTGGGTGTGTTACATTGATAGAGTGGGGTCAGTCAGCTCTTCCCTGGGTGCGTTACATTGACAGAGTGGGGTCAGTCTGCTCTACCCTGGGTGCGTTACATTGACAGAGTGGTGTCAGTCTGTTCTTCCCTAGGTTTGTTACATTGACAGAGTGAGGTCAGTCTGCTCTTCCGTGGGTATGTTACATTAACAGAGTGGGGTCAGTCTGCTCTTCCCAGGGTGTGTTACATTGTCAGAGTGGAGTCAGTCTGCCCTTCCCAGGTTGTGTTACATTGACAGAGTGAGGTCAGTCTGCTCTTCCCTGGGTATGTTACATTGACAGAGTGGGGTCAGTCTGCTCTTCCGTGGGTATGTTACATTGACAGAGTGGGGTCAGTCTGCCCTTCCCTGGGTGTGTTACAATGACAGAGTGCGGTCAGTCTGCTCTTCCCTGGGTGTGTTACATTGACAGAGTGGGGTCAGTCTGCTCTTCCCTGGGTGTGTTACATTGACAGAGTGGGGTCAGTCTGCCCTTCCCTGGGTGTGTTACATTGACAGAGAGGGGTCAGTCTGCTCTTCCCTGGGTGTGTTACATTGACAGAGTGGGGTCAGTCTGCCCTTCCCAGGGTGTGTTACATTGACAGAGTGAGGTCAGTCTGCTCTTCCCTGGGTATGTTACATTGATAGAGTGGGGTCAGTCTGCTCTTCCCTGGGTGTGTTACATTGACAGTGTGGGGTCAGTCTGCTCTTCCCTGGGTGTGTTACATTGACAGAGTGAGGTCAGTCTGCTCTTCCCTGGGTATGTTACATTGACAGAGTGGGGTCAGTCTGCCCTTCCCTGGGTCTGTTACATTGACAGAGTGGGGTCAATCTGCTCTTCCCTGGGTGTGTTACATTGACAGAGTGGGGTTAGTCTGCTCTTCCCTGGGTCTGTTACATTGACAGAGTGGAGTCAGTCTGCTCTTCCCTGGGTGTGTTACATTGACAGAGTGGGGTCAGTCTGCTCTTCCCTGGGTGTGTGACATTGACAGAGTGGGGTCAGTCTGCTCTTCCCTGGTTGTGTTACTTTGACACAGTGGGGTCAGTCTGCTCTTCCCTGGGTGTGTTACTTTGACAGAGTGGGGTCAGTCTGCTCTTCCCTGGGTGTGTTACATTGACGGAGTGAGGTCAGTCTGCTCTTCCCTGGGTGTGTTACGTTGACAGAGTGGGGTCAGTCTGCTCTACCCTGGGTGGGTTACATTGACAGAGTGGGGTCAGTGTGCTCTTCCCTGCGTGCGCCACATTGACAGAGAGCGGTCAGTCTGCTCTTCACTATATGGATTACATTGACAGAGTGGGGTCAGTCTGCTCTTCCCTGGGTGGGTTACATTGACAGAGTGGGGTCAGTCTGCTCTTCCTTGGGTGTGTTACTTTGACAGAGTGGGGTCAGTCTCCTCTTCCCTGGGTGTGTTAGATTGACAGAGTGGGGTCAGTCTGCTTTTCCCTAGGTGTGTTATGTGACAGAGAGGGGTCAGTGTGCTCTTCCTTGGGTGCGTTACATTGACGGAGTGGGGTCAGTCTGCTCTTACCAGGGTGTGTTACATTGACAGAGTGAGGTCAGTCTGCTCTTCCCTGGTTTTGTTACATTGACAGAGTGGGGTCAGTCTGCTCTTCCCGGGGTGTTTTACATTGACAGAGTGGGGTCAGTCTGATCTTCCCTGGGTGTGTTACAATGACAGAGTGGGGTCAGTCTGCCCTTCCCTGGGACTGTTACAATGACAGAGTGGGGTCAGTCTGCCCTTCCCTGGGTCTGTTACATTGACAGAGTGGGGTCAGTCTGCTCTTCCCTGGGTGTGTTACATTGACAGAGTGGGGTCAGTCTTCTCTTCCCTGGGTGTGTTACATTGACAGAGTGGGTCAGTCTGCACTTCCCTGGGTCTGTTACATTGACAGAGTGGGGTCAGTCTGCTCTTCCCTGGGTGTGTTACATTGACAGAGTGGAGTCAGTCTGCTCTTCCCTGGGTGTGTTACATTGACAGAGTGAAGTCAGTCAGCTATTCCCTGGGTGTGTTACACTGACAGAGTGGGGTCAGTCTGCTCTTCCCTGAGTGTGTTACATTGACAGAGTGGAGTCAGTGTGCTCTTCCCTGGGTGTGTTACATTGACAGAGTGGAGTCAGTCTGCTCATCCCTGGGTGTGTTACATTGACAGAGTTAAGTCAGTCTGCTATTCCCTGGGTGTGTTACACTGACACAATGGGGTCAGTCTGCTCTTCCCTGAGTGTGTTACATTGACAGAGTGGGGTCAGTCTGCTCTTCCCTGGGTGTGTTACATTGACAGAGTGAGGTCAGACTGCTCTTACCTGGGTGTGTTACATTGACAGAGTGGGGTCAGTCTGCTCTTCCCTGGGTGTGTTACATTGTCAGAGTGGGGACAGTCTGCTCTTCCCTGGGTGTGTTACATTGACAGAGTGGGGTCAGTCTGCCCTTCCCTGCGTGTGTTACATTGATAGAGTGGGGTCAGTCTGCTCTTCCCTGGGTGCGTTACATTGACAGAGTGGGGTCAGTCTGCTCTACCCTGGGTGCGTTACATTGACAGAGTGGTGTCAGTCTGCTCTTCCCTAGGTTTGTTACATTGACAGAGTGAGGTCAGTCTGCTCTTCCGAGGGTATGTTACATTAACAGAGTGGGGTCAGTCTGCTCTTCCCAGGGTGTGTTACATTGTCAGAGTGGAGTCAGTCTGCCCTTCCCAGGTTGTGTTACATTGACAGAGTGAGGTCAGTCTGCTCTTCCCTGGGTATGTTACATTGACAGAGTGGGGTCAGTCTGCTCTTCCCTGGGTGTGTTACATTGACAGAGTGAGGTCAGTCTGCCCTTCCCAGGGTGTGTTACATTGACAGAGTGAGGTCAGTCTGCTCTTCCGTGGGTATGTTACATTAACAGAGTGGGGTCAGTCTGCTCTTCGCAGGGTGTGTTACATTGACAGTGTGGGGTCAGTCTGCTCTTCCCTGGGTGTGTTACATTGACAGAGTGAGGTCAGTCTGCTCTTCCCTGGGTATGTTACATTGACAGAGTGGGGTCAGTCTGCCCTTCCCTGGGTCTGTTACATTGACAGAGTGGGGTCAGACTGCTCTTCACTGGGTGTGTTACATTGACAGAGTGGGGTCAGTCTGCTCTTCCCTGGGTCTGTTACATTGACAGAGTGGAGTCAGTCTGCTCTTCCCTGGGTGTCTTACATTGACAGAGTGGGGTCAGTCTGCTCTTCCCTGGGTGTGTGACATTGACAGAGTGGGGTCAGTCTGCTCTTCCCTGGTTGTGTTACTTTGACACAGTGGGGTCAGTCTGCTCTTCCCTGGGTGTGTTACTTTGACAGAGTGGGGTCAGTCTGCTCTTCCCTGGGTGTGTTACATTGACGGAGTGAGGTCAGTCTGCTCTTCCCTGGGTGTGTTACGTTGACAGAGTGGGGTCAGTCTGCTCTACCCTGGGTGGGTTACATTGACAGAGTGGGGTCAGTGTGCTCTTCCCTGGGTGTGTTACATTGACAGAGAGCGGTCAGTCTGCTCTTCACTATATGGATTACATTGACAGAGTGGGGTCAGTCTGCTCTTCCCTGGGTGGGTTACATTGACAGAGTGGGGTCAGTCTGCTCCTCCTTGGGTGTGTTACTTTGACAGAGTGGGGTCAGTCTCCTCTTCCCTGGGTGTGTTAGATTGACAGAGTGGGGTCAGTCTGCTTTTCCCTAGGTGTGTTATGTGACAGAGAGGGGTCAGTGTGCTCTTCCTTGGGTGCGTTACATTGACGGAGTGGGGTCAGTCTGCTCTTACCAGGGTGTGTTACATTGACAGAGTGGGGTCAGTCTGCTCTTCCCTGGGTGTGTTACATTGACAGAGTGGGGTCAGTCTGCTCTTCCCTGGGTGTGTTACATTGACAGAGTGGGGTCAGTCTGCTCTTCCCTGGTTGTGTTACTTTGACAGAGTGGGGTCAGTCTGCTCTTCCCTGGGTGTGTTACATTGACAGAGTGGGGTCAGTCTGCTCTTCCCTGGGTGTGTTACTTTGTCAAAGTGGGGTCAGTCTGCACTTCCCTGTGTGTGTTACATTGACAGAGTGAGGTCAGTCTGCACTTCCCTGGGTCTGTTGCATTGACAGAGTGGGGTCAGTCTGCCCTTCCCTGGGTCTGTTGCATTGACAGAGTGGGGTCAGTCTGCTCTTCCCTGGGTGTGTTACATTGATAGAGTGGGGTCAGTCTGCTCTTCCCTGGGTCTGTTGCATTGACAGAGTGGGGTCAGTCTGCCCTTCCCTGGGTCTGTTGCATTGACAGAGTGGGGTCAGTCTGCTCTTCCCTGGGTGTGTTACATTGACAGAGTGGGGTCAGTCTGCTCTTCCCTGGGTGTGTTACATTGACAGAGTGGGGTCAGTCTGCTCTTCCCTGGGTGTGTTACATTGACAGAGTGGGGTCAGTCTGCTCTTCCCTGGGTGTGTTACATTGACAGAGTGGGGTCAGTCTGCTCTTCCCTGGTTGTGTTACTTTGACAGAGTGGGGTCAGTCTGCTCTTCCCTGGGTGTGTTACATTGACAGAGTGGGGTCAGTCTGCTCTTCCCTGGGTGTGTTACTTTGTCAAAGTGGGGTCAGTCTGCACTTCCCTGTGTGTGTTACATTGACAGAGTGAGGTCAGTCTGCTCTTCCCTGGGTGTGTTACATTGATAGAGTGGGGTCAGTCTGCTCTTCCCTGGGTGTGTTACTCTGACAGAGTGGGGTCAGTCCGCTCTTCCCTGGGTGTGTTACATTGATAGAGTGGGGTCAGTCTGCTCTTCCCTGGGTGTGTTACATTGACAGAGTGGGGTCAGTCTGCTCTTCACTGGGTGTGTTACATTGACAGAGTGCGGTCAGTCTGCTCTTCCCTGGGTGTGTTACGTTAACAGAGTGGGGTCAGTCTGCTCTTTCCTGGGTGGTTTGCATTGACAGAGTGGGGTCAGTGTACTCTTCCCTGCGTGCGCTACATTGACAGAGAGCGGTCAGTCTGCTCTTCACTATATGGATTATATTGACAGAGTGGGGTCAGTCTGCTCTTCCCTGGGTGTGTTACATTGTCAGAGTGGGGTCAGTCTGCTCTTCCCTGCGTGAGTTACATTGATAGAGTGGGGTCAGTCTGCTGTTCCCTGGGTGCGTTACATTGACAGAGTGGGGTCAGTCTGCTCTACCCTGGGTGCGTTACATTAACAGAGTGGTGTCAGTCTGCTCTTCCCTAGGTTTGTTACATTGACAGAGTGAGGTCAGTCTGCTCTCCCGTGGGTATGTTACATGAACAGAGTGGGGTCAGTCTGCTCTTCCCAGGGTGTGTTACATTGTCAGACTGGAGTCAGTCTGCTCTTCCCAGGGTATGTTACTTTGACAGAGTGGGGTCAATCTGCTCTTCCCTGGGTGTGTTACATTGACAGAGTGGGGTCAGTCTGCTCTTCCCTGGGTGTGTTACTTTGACAGAGTGGGGTCAGTCGGCTCTTCCCTGGGTGTGTTACATTGACAGAGTGGGGTCAGTCTGCTCTTCCCTGGGTGTGTTACATTGACAGTGTGGGGTCAGTCTGCTCTTCCCTGGGTGAGTTACTTTGTCAAAGTGGGGTCAGTCCGCTCTTCCCTGGGTGTGTTACATTGACAGAGTGGGGTCAGTCTGCTCTTCCCTGGGTGTGTTACATTGACAGAGTGGGGTCAGTCTGCTCTTCACTGGGTGTGTTACATTGACAGAGTGCGGTCAGTCTGCTCTTCCCTGGGTGTGTTACGTTAACAGAGTGGGGTCAGTCTGCACTTTCCTGGGTGGTTTGCATTGACAGAATGGGGTCAGTGTACTCTTCCCTGCGTGCGCTACATTGACAGAGAGCGGTCAGTCTGCTCTTCACTATATGGATTATATTAACAGAGTGGGGTCAGTCTGCTCTTCCCTGAGTGTGTTACATTGACAGAGTGAGTTCAGTCTGCTCTTCCCTGGGTGTGTTACATTGTCAGAGTGGGGACAGTCTGCTCTTCCCTGGGTGTGTTACATTGATAGAGTGGGGTCAGTCAGCTCTTCCCTGGGTGCATTACATTGACAGAGTGGGGTCAGTCTGCTCTACCCTGGGTGCGTTACATTGACAGAGTGGTGTCAGTCTGTTCTTCCCTAGGTTTGTTACATTGACAGAGTGAGGTCAGTCTGCTCTTCCGTGGGTATGTTACATTAACAGAGTGGGGTCAGTCTGCTCTTCCCAGGGTGTGTTACATTGTCAGAGTGGAGTCAGTCTGCCCTTCCCAGGTTGTGTTACATTGACAGAGTGAGGTCAGTCTGCTCTTCCCTGGGTATGTTACATTGACAGAGTGGGGTCAGTCTGCTCTTCCGTGGGTATGTTACATTGACAGAGTGGGGTCAGTCTGCCCTTCCCTGGGTGTGTTACAATGACAGAGTGCGGTCAGTCTGCTCTTCCCTGGGTGTGTTACATTGACAGAGTGGGGTCAGTCTGCTCTTCCCTGGGTGTGTTACATTGACAGAGTGGGGTCAGTCTGCCCTTCCCTGGGTGTGTTACATTGACAGAGAGGGGTCAGTCTGCTCTTCCCTGGGTGTGTTACATTGACAGAGTGGGGTCAGTCTGCCCTTCCCAGGGTGTGTTACATTGACAGAGTGAGGTCAGTCTGCTCTTCCCTGGGTATGTTACATTGATAGAGTGGGGTCAGTCTGCTCTTCCCTGGGTGTGTTACATTGACAGTGTGGGGTCAGTCTGCTCTTCCCTGGGTGTGTTACATTGACAGAGTGAGGTCAGTCTGCTCTTCCCTGGGTATGTTACATTGACAGAGTGGGGTCAGTCTGCCCTTCCCTGGGTCTGTTACATTGACAGAGTGGGGTCAATCTGCTCTTCCCTGGGTGTGTTACATTGACAGAGTGGGGTTAGTCTGCTCTTCCCTGGGTCTGTTACATTGACAGAGTGGAGTCAGTCTGCTCTTCCCTGGGTGTGTTACATTGACAGAGTGGGGTCAGTCTGCTCTTCCCTGGGTGTGTGACATTGACAGAGTGGGGTCAGTCTGCTCTTCCCTGGTTGTGTTACTTTGACACAGTGGGGTCAGTCTGCTCTTCCCTGGGTGTGTTACTTTGACAGAGTGGGGTCAGTCTGCTCTTCCCTGGGTGTGTTACATTGACGGAGTGAGGTCAGTCTGCTCTTCCCTGGGTGTGTTACGTTGACAGAGTGGGGTCAGTCTGCTCTACCCTGGGTGGGTTACATTGACAGAGTGGGGTCAGTGTGCTCTTCCCTGCGTGCGCCACATTGACAGAGAGCGGTCAGTCTGCTCTTCACTATATGGATTACATTGACAGAGTGGGGTCAGTCTGCTCTTCCCTGGGTGGGTTACATTGACAGAGTGGGGTCAGTCTGCTCTTCCTTGGGTGTGTTACTTTGACAGAGTGGGGTCAGTCTCCTCTTCCCTGGGTGTGTTAGATTGACAGAGTGGGGTCAGTCTGCTTTTCCCTAGGTGTGTTATGTGACAGAGAGGGGTCAGTGTGCTCTTCCTTGGGTGCGTTACATTGACGGAGTGGGGTCAGTCTGCTCTTACCAGGGTGTGTTACATTGACAGAGTGAGGTCAGTCTGCTCTTCCCTGGTTTTGTTACATTGACAGAGTGGGGTCAGTCTGCTCTTCCCGGGGTGTTTTACATTGACAGAGTGGGGTCAGTCTGATCTTCCCTGGGTGTGTTACAATGACAGAGTGGGGTCAGTCTGCCCTTCCCTGGGACTGTTACAATGACAGAGTGGGGTCAGTCTGCCCTTCCCTGGGTCTGTTACATTGACAGAGTGGGGTCAGTCTGCTCTTCCCTGGGTGTGTTACATTGACAGAGTGGGGTCAGTCTTCTCTTCCCTGGGTGTGTTACATTGACAGAGTGGGTCAGTCTGCACTTCCCTGGGTCTGTTACATTGACAGAGTGGGGTCAGTCTGCTCTTCCCTGGGTGTGTTACATTGACAGAGTGGAGTCAGTCTGCTCTTCCCTGGGTGTGTTACATTGACAGAGTGAAGTCAGTCAGCTATTCCCTGGGTGTGTTACACTGACAGAGTGGGGTCAGTCTGCTCTTCCCTGAGTGTGTTACATTGACAGAGTGGAGTCAGTGTGCTCTTCCCTGGGTGTGTTACATTGACAGAGTGGAGTCAGTCTGCTCATCCCTGGGTGTGTTACATTGACAGAGTTAAGTCAGTCTGCTATTCCCTGGGTGTGTTACACTGACACAATGGGGTCAGTCTGCTCTTCCCTGAGTGTGTTACATTGACAGAGTGGGGTCAGTCTGCTCTTCCCTGGGTGTGTTACATTGACAGAGTGAGGTCAGACTGCTCTTACCTGGGTGTGTTACATTGACAGAGTGGGGTCAGTCTGCTCTTCCCTGGGTGTGTTACATTGACAGAGTCGAGTCAGTCTGCTCATCCCTGGGTGTGTTACATCGACAGAATGAAGTCAGTCTGCTATTCCCTGGGTGTGTTACACTGACACAGTGGGGTCAGTCTGCTCTTCCCTGGGTGTGTTACATTCACAGAGTGAGGACAGTCTGCTCTTCCCTGGGTGTGTTACTTTGACAGAGTGGGGTCAGCCTGTCCTTCCCTGGGGATGTTACATTGACAGAGTGGGGTCAGTCTGCTCTTCCCTGGGTGAGTTATATTGACAGAGTGGAGTCAGTCTGCTCTTCCCAGGGTGTGTTACATTGACAGAGTGAGGTCAGTCTGCTCTTCCCTGGGTATGTTACATTGACAGAGTGGGGTCAGTCTGCCCTTCCCTGGGTCTGTTACATTGACAGAGTGGGTCAGTGTGCTCTTCCCTGGGTGTGTTCCATTGACAGAGAGCGGTCAGTCTGCTCTTCACTATATGGATTACATTGACAGAGTGGGGTCAGTCTGCTCTTCCCTGGGTGGGTTACATTGACAGAGTGGGGTCAGTCTGCTCCTCCTTGGGTGTGTTACTTTGACAGAGTGGGGTCAGTCTCCTCTTCCCTGGGTGTGTTAGATTGACAGAGTGGGGTCAGTCTGCTTTTCCCTAGGTGTGTTATGTGACAGAGAGGGGTCAGTGTGCTCTTCCTTGGGTGCGTTACATTGACGGAGTGGGGTCAGTCTGCTCTTACCAGGGTGTGTTACATTGACAGAGTGGGGTCAGTCTGCTCTTCCCTGGGTGTGTTACATTGACAGAGTGGGGTCAGTCTGCTCTTCCCTGGGTGTGTTACATTGACAGAGTGGGGTCAGTCTGCTCTTCCCTGGTTGTGTTACTTTGACAGAGTGGGGTCAGTCTGCTCTTCCCTGGGTGTGTTACATTGACAGAGTGGGGTCAGTCTGCTCTTCCCTGGGTGTGTTACTTTGTCAAAGTGGGGTCAGTCTGCACTTCCCTGTGTGTGTTACATTGACAGAGTGAGGTCAGTCTGCACTTCCCTGGGTGTGTTACATTGATAGAGTGGGGTCAGTCTGCTCTTCCCTGGGTGTGTTACATTGATAGAGTGGGGTCAGTCTGCTCTTCCCTGGTTGTGTTACATTGACAGAGTGGGGTCAGTCTGCCCTTCCCTGGGTCTGTTGCATTGACAGAGTGGGGTCAGTCTGCTCTTCCCTGGGTGTGTTACATTGACAGAGTGGGGTCAGTCTGCTCTTCCCTGGGTGTGTTACATTGACAGAGTGGGGTCAGTCTGCTCTTCCCTGGGTGTGTTACATTGACAGAGTGGGGTCAGTCTGCTCTTCCCTGGGTGTGTTACATTGACAGAGTGGGGTCAGTCTGCTCTTCCCTGGTTGTGTTACTTTGACAGAGTGGGGTCAGTCTGCTCTTCCCTGGGTGTGTTACATTGACAGAGTGGGGTCAGTCTGCTCTTCCCTGGGTGTGTTACTTTGTCAAAGTGGGGTCAGTCTGCACTTCCCTGTGTGTGTTACATTGACAGAGTGAGGTCAGTCTGCTCTTCCCTGGGTGTGTTACATTGATAGAGTGGGGTCAGTCTGCTCTTCCCTGGGTGTGTTACTCTGACAGAGTGGGGTCAGTCCGCTCTTCCCTGGGTGTGTTACATTGATAGAGTGGGGTCAGTCTGCTCTTCCCTGGGTGTGTTACATTGACAGAGTGGGGTCAGTCTGCTCTTCACTGGGTGTGTTACATTGACAGAGTGCGGTCAGTCTGCTCTTCCCTGGGTGTGTTACGTTAACAGAGTGGGGTCAGTCTGCTCTTTCCTGGGTGGTTTGCATTGACAGAGTGGGGTCAGTGTACTCTTCCCTGCGTGCGCTACATTGACAGAGAGCGGTCAGTCTGCTCTTCACTATATGGATTATATTGACAGAGTGGGGTCAGTCTGCTCTTCCCTGGGTGTGTTACATTGTCAGAGTGGGGTCAGTCTGCTCTTCCCTGCGTGAGTTACATTGATAGAGTGGGGTCAGTCTGCTGTTCCCTGGGTGCGTTACATTGACAGAGTGGGGTCAGTCTGCTCTACCCTGGGTGCGTTACATTAACAGAGTGGTGTCAGTCTGCTCTTCCCTAGGTTTGTTACATTGACAGAGTGAGGTCAGTCTGCTCTCCCGTGGGTATGTTACATGAACAGAGTGGGGTCAGTCTGCTCTTCCCAGGGTGTGTTACATTGTCAGACTGGAGTCAGTCTGCTCTTCCCAGGGTATGTTACTTTGACAGAGTGGGGTCAATCTGCTCTTCCCTGGGTGTGTTACATTGACAGAGTGGGGTCAGTCTGCTCTTCCCTGGGTGTGTTACTTTGACAGAGTGGGGTCAGTCGGCTCTTCCCTGGGTGTGTTACATTGACAGAGTGGGGTCAGTCTGCTCTTCCCTGGGTGTGTTACATTGACAGTGTGGGGTCAGTCTGCTCTTCCCTGGGTGAGTTACTTTGTCAAAGTGGGGTCAGTCCGCTCTTCCCTGGGTGTGTTACATTGACAGAGTGGGGTCAGTCTGCTCTTCCCTGGGTGTGTTACATTGACAGAGTGGGGTCAGTCTGCTCTTCACTGGGTGTGTTACATTGACAGAGTGCGGTCAGTCTGCTCTTCCCTGGGTGTGTTACGTTAACAGAGTGGGGTCAGTCTGCACTTTCCTGGGTGGTTTGCATTGACAGAATGGGGTCAGTGTACTCTTCCCTGCGTGCGCTACATTGACAGAGAGCGGTCAGTCTGCTCTTCACTATATGGATTATATTAACAGAGTGGGGTCAGTCTGCTCTTCCCTGAGTGTGTTACATTGACAGAGTGAGTTCAGTCTGCTCTTCCCTGGGTGTGTTACATTGTCAGAGTGGGGACAGTCTGCTCTTCCCTGGGTGTGTTACATTGATAGAGTGGGGTCAGTCAGCTCTTCCCTGGGTGCGTTACATTGACAGAGTGGGGTCAGTCTGCTCTACCCTGGGTGCGTTACATTGACAGAGTGGTGTCAGTCTGTTCTTCCCTAGGTTTGTTACATTGACAGAGTGAGGTCAGTCTGCTCTTCCGTGGGTATGTTACATTAACAGAGTGGGGTCAGTCTGCTCTTCCCAGGGTGTGTTACATTGTCAGAGTGGAGTCAGTCTGCCCTTCCCAGGTTGTGTTACATTGACAGAGTGAGGTCAGTCTGCTCTTCCCTGGGTATGTTACATTGACAGAGTGGGGTCAGTCTGCTCTTCCGTGGGTATGTTACATTGACAGAGTGGGGTCAGTCTGCCCTTCCCTGGGTGTGTTACAATGACAGAGTGCGGTCAGTCTGCTCTTCCCTGGGTGTGTTACATTGACAGAGTGGGGTCAGTCTGCTCTTCCCTGGGTGTGTTACATTGACAGAGTGGGGTCAGTCTGCCCTTCCCTGGGTGTGTTACATTGACAGAGAGGGGTCAGTCTGCTCTTCCCTGGGTGTGTTACATTGACAGAGTGGGGTCAGTCTGCCCTTCCCAGGGTGTGTTACATTGACAGAGTGAGGTCAGTCTGCTCTTCCCTGGGTATGTTACATTGATAGAGTGGGGTCAGTCTGCTCTTCCCTGGGTGTGTTACATTGACAGTGTGGGGTCAGTCTGCTCTTCCCTGGGTGTGTTACATTGACAGAGTGAGGTCAGTCTGCTCTTCCCTGGGTATGTTACATTGACAGAGTGGGGTCAGTCTGCCCTTCCCTGGGTCTGTTACATTGACAGAGTGGGGTCAATCTGCTCTTCCCTGGGTGTGTTACATTGACAGAGTGGGGTTAGTCTGCTCTTCCCTGGGTCTGTTACATTGACAGAGTGGAGTCAGTCTGCTCTTCCCTGGGTGTGTTACATTGACAGAGTGGGGTCAGTCTGCTCTTCCCTGGGTGTGTGACATTGACAGAGTGGGGTCAGTCTGCTCTTCCCTGGTTGTGTTACTTTGACACAGTGGGGTCAGTCTGCTCTTCCCTGGGTGTGTTACTTTGACAGAGTGGGGTCAGTCTGCTCTTCCCTGGGTGTGTTACATTGACGGAGTGAGGTCAGTCTGCTCTTCCCTGGGTGTGTTACGTTGACAGAGTGGGGTCAGTCTGCTCTACCCTGGGTGGGTTACATTGACAGAGTGGGGTCAGTGTGCTCTTCCCTGCGTGCGCCACATTGACAGAGAGCGGTCAGTCTGCTCTTCACTATATGGATTACATTGACAGAGTGGGGTCAGTCTGCTCTTCCCTGGGTGGGTTACATTGACAGAGTGGGGTCAGTCTGCTCTTCCTTGGGTGTGTTACTTTGACAGAGTGGGGTCAGTCTCCTCTTCCCTGGGTGTGTTAGATTGACAGAGTGGGGTCAGTCTGCTTTTCCCTAGGTGTGTTATGTGACAGAGAGGGGTCAGTGTGCTCTTCCTTGGGTGCGTTACATTGACGGAGTGGGGTCAGTCTGCTCTTACCAGGGTGTGTTACATTGACAGAGTGAGGTCAGTCTGCTCTTCCCTGGTTTTGTTACATTGACAGAGTGGGGTCAGTCTGCTCTTCCCGGGGTGTTTTACATTGACAGAGTGGGGTCAGTCTGATCTTCCCTGGGTGTGTTACAATGACAGAGTGGGGTCAGTCTGCCCTTCCCTGGGACTGTTACAATGACAGAGTGGGGTCAGTCTGCCCTTCCCTGGGTCTGTTACATTGACAGAGTGGGGTCAGTCTGCTCTTCCCTGGGTGTGTTACATTGACAGAGTGGGGTCAGTCTTCTCTTCCCTGGGTGTGTTACATTGACAGAGTGGGTCAGTCTGCACTTCCCTGGGTCTGTTACATTGACAGAGTGGGGTCAGTCTGCTCTTCCCTGGGTGTGTTACATTGACAGAGTGGAGTCAGTCTGCTCTTCCCTGGGTGTGTTACATTGACAGAGTGAAGTCAGTCAGCTATTCCCTGGGTGTGTTACACTGACAGAGTGGGGTCAGTCTGCTCTTCCCTGAGTGTGTTACATTGACAGAGTGGAGTCAGTGTGCTCTTCCCTGGGTGTGTTACATTGACAGAGTGGAGTCAGTCTGCTCATCCCTGGGTGTGTTACATTGACAGAGTTAAGTCAGTCTGCTATTCCCTGGGTGTGTTACACTGACACAATGGGGTCAGTCTGCTCTTCCCTGAGTGTGTTACATTGACAGAGTGGGGTCAGTCTGCTCTTCCCTGGGTGTGTTACATTGACAGAGTGAGGTCAGTCTGCTCTTACCTGGGTGTGTTACATTGACAGAGTGGGGTCAGTCTGCTCTTCCCTGGGTGTGTTACATTGACAGAGTCGAGTCAGTCTGCTCATCCCTGGGTGTGTTACATCGACAGAATGAAGTCAGTCTGCTATTCCCTGGGTGTGTTACACTGACACAGTGGGGTCAGTCTGCTCTTCCCTGGGTGTGTTACATTCACAGAGTGAGGACAGTCTGCTCTTCCCTGGGTGTGTTACTTTGACAGAGTGGGGTCAGCCTGTCCTTCCCTGGGGATGTTACATTGACAGAGTGGGGTCAGTCTGCTCTTCCCTGGGTGAGTTATATTGACAGAGTGGAGTCAGTCTGCTCTTCCCAGGGTGTGTTACATTGACAGAGTGAGGTCAGTCTGCTCTTCCCTGGGTATGTTACATTGACAGAGTGGGGTCAGTCTGCCCTTCCCTGGGTCTGTTACATTGACAGAGTGGGTCAGTGTGCTCTTCCCTGGGTGTGTTCCATTGACAGAGTGGGGTCAGTCTGCCCTTGCCTGGGTCTTTTACAATGACAGAGTGGGGTCAGTCTGCCCTTCCCTGGGTCTGTTGCATTGACAGAGTGGGGTCAGTCTGCTCTTCCCTGGGTGTGTTACATTGACAGAGTGGGGTCAGTCTGCTCTTCCCTGGGTGTGTTACATTGACAGAGTGGGGTCAGTCTGCTCTTCCCTGGGTGTGTTACATTGACAGAGTGGGGTCAGTCTGCTCTTCCCTGGGTGTGTTACATTGACAGAGTGGGGTCAGTCTGCTCTTCCCTGGTTGTGTTACATTGTCAGAGTGGGGTCAGTCTGCTCTTCCCTGGGAGTGTTACATTGACAGAGTGGGGTCAGTCTGCTCTTCCCTGGGTGTGTTACATTGACAGAGTGGGCTCAGTCTGCCCTTCCCTTGGTCTGTTACATTGACAGAGTGGGGTCAGTCTGCCCTTCCCTGGGTCTGTTACATTGACAGAGTGGGGTCAGTCTGCCCTTCCCTTGGTCTGTTACATTGACAGAGTGAAGTCAGTCTGCTATTCCCTGGGTGTGTTACACTGACACAGTGGGGTCAGTCTGCTCTTCCCTGAGTGTGTTACATTGACAGAGTGGGGTCAGTCTTCTCTTCCCTGGGTGGGTTATTTTGACAGAGTGGAGTCAGTCTGCTCTTCCCTGGGTGGGTTACATTGACAGAGTGGGGTCAGTGTGCTCTTCCCGGGATGTGTTACATTGACAGAGTGAGGTCAGTCTGCTCTTCCCTGGGTGTTTTACATTGACAGAGTGGGGTCAGTCTGCTCTTCCCTGGGTTTGTTACATTGACAGAGTGGGGTCAGTCTGCTCTTCCCTGGGTTTGTTACATTGACAGAGTGGGGTCAGTCTGCTCTTCCCTGGGTGTGTTACATTGACAGAGTGGGGTCAGTCTGCTCTTCCCTGGGTGTGTTACATTGACAGAGTGGGGTCAGTCTGTTCTTCCCTGGGTGCGTTACATTGACAGTGTGAGGTCAGTCTGCTCTTCCCTGCTTGCGTTTCATTGTCAGAGTGGGGTCAGTCTGCTCTTCCCTGGGTGTGTTACATTGACAGAGTGGGGTCAGTCTGCTCTTCCCTGGGTGTTGTACTTTGACAGAGTGGAGTCAGTGTGCTCTTCCCTGGGTGTGTTACACTGACACAGTGGGGTCAGTCTGCTCTTCCCTGGGTGTGTTACATTCACAGAGTGAGGTCAGTCTGCTCTTCCCTGGGTGTGTTACTTTGACAGAGTGGGGTCAGTCTGCTCTTCCCTGGGTGTGTTACATTGACAGAGTGGGGTCAGTCTGCTCTTCCCTGGGTGTGTTACTTTGACAGAGTGGGGTCAGTCTGCTCTTCCCTGGGTGAGTTATATTGACAGAGTGGAGTCAGATTGCTCTTACCAGGATGTGTTACATTGACAGAGTGAGGTCAGTCTGCTCTTCCCTGGTTTTGTTACATTGACAGAGTGGGGTCAGTCTGCTCTTCCCTGGGTGTGTTACATTATCAGAGTGGAGTCAGTCTGCTCTTCCCTGGGTGTGTTACAATGACAGAGTGGGGTCAGTCTGCCCTTCCCTGGGTCTGTTACAATGACAGAGTGGGGTCAGTCTGCCCTTCCCTGGGTCTGTTACATTGACAGAGTGGGGTCAGTATGCCCTTCCATGGGTCTGTTACATTGACAGAGTGGGGTCAGTCTGCTCTTCCCTGGGTGTGTTACATTGACAGAGTGGAGTCAGTCTGCTCTTCCCTGGGTGTGTTACATTGACAGAGTGAAGTCAGTCAGCTATTCCCTGGGTGTGTTACACTGACAGAGTGGGGTCAGTCTGCTCTTCCCTGAGTGTGTTACATTGACAGAGTGGAGTCAGTGTGCTCTTCCCTGGGTGTGTTACATTGACAGAGTGGAGTCAGTCTGCTCATCCCTGGGTGTGTTACATTGACAGAGTGAAGTCAGTCTGCTATTCCCTGGGTGTGTTACACTGACACAGTGGGGTCAGTCTGCTCTTCCCTGAGTGTGTTACATTGACAGAGTGGGGTCAGTCTGCTCTTCCCTGGGTGTGTTACATTGACAGAGTGAGGTCAGACTGCTCTTACCTGGGTGTGTTACATTGACAGAGTGGGGTCAGTCTGCTCTTCCCTGGGTGTGTTACATTGACAGAGTCGAGTCAGTCTGCTCTTCCCTGGGTGTGTTACATTGACAGTGTGGGGTCAGTCTGCTCTTCCCTGGGTGAGTTACTTTGTCAAAGTGGGGTCAGTCCGCTCTTCCCTGGGTGTGTTACATTGACAGAGTGGGGTCAGTCTGCTCTTCCCTGGGTGTGTTACATTGACAGAGTGGGGTCAGTCTGCTCTTCACTGGGTGTGTTACATTGACAGAGTGCGGTCAGTCTGCTCTTCCCTGGGTGTGTTACGTTAACAGAGTGGGGTCAGTCTGCACTTTCCTGGGTGGTTTGCATTGACAGAATGGGGTCAGTGTACTCTTCCCTGCGTGCGCTACATTGACAGAGAGCGGTCAGTCTGCTCTTCACTATATGGATTATATTAACAGAGTGGGGTCAGTCTGCTCTTCCCTGAGTGTGTTACATTGACAGAGTGAGTTCAGTCTGCTCTTCCCTGGGTGTGTTACATTGTCAGAGTGGGGACAGTCTGCTCTTCCCTGGGTGTGTTACATTGATAGAGTGGGGTCAGTCAGCTCTTCCCTGGGTGCGTTACATTGACAGAGTGGGGTCAGTCTGCTCTACCCTGGGTGCGTTACATTGACAGAGTGGTGTCAGTCTGTTCTTCCCTAGGTTTGTTACATTGACAGAGTGAGGTCAGTCTGCTCTTCCGTGGGTATGTTACATTAACAGAGTGGGGTCAGTCTGCTCTTCCCAGGGTGTGTTACATTGTCAGAGTGGAGTCAGTCTGCCCTTCCCAGGTTGTGTTACATTGACAGAGTGAGGTCAGTCTGCTCTTCCCTGGGTATGTTACATTGACAGAGTGGGGTCAGTCTGCTCTTCCGTGGGTATGTTACATTGAC
This sequence comes from Chiloscyllium punctatum, assembly GCF_047496795.1. Classification (NCBI taxonomy): domain Eukaryota; kingdom Metazoa; phylum Chordata; class Chondrichthyes; order Orectolobiformes; family Hemiscylliidae; genus Chiloscyllium; species Chiloscyllium punctatum. The sequence continues at coordinate 62,837,652 of NC_092785.1, read as the reverse complement.
AGAGTGGGGTCAGTCTGCCCTTCCCTGGGTGTGTTACAATGACAGAGTGCGGTCAGTCTGCTCTTCCCTGGGTGTGTTACATTGACAGAGTGGGGTCAGTCTGCTCTTCCCTGGGTGTGTTACATTGACAGAGTGGGGTCAGTCTGCCCTTCCCTGGGTGTGTTACATTGACAGAGAGGGGTCAGTCTGCTCTTCCCTGGGTGTGTTACATTGACAGAGTGGGGTCAGTCTGCCCTTCCCAGGGTGTGTTACATTGACAGAGTGAGGTCAGTCTGCTCTTCCCTGGGTATGTTACATTGATAGAGTGGGGTCAGTCTGCTCTTCCCTGGGTGTGTTACATTGACAGTGTGGGGTCAGTCTGCTCTTCCCTGGGTGTGTTACATTGACAGAGTGAGGTCAGTCTGCTCTTCCCTGGGTATGTTACATTGACAGAGTGGGGTCAGTCTGCCCTTCCCTGGGTCTGTTACATTGACAGAGTGGGGTCAATCTGCTCTTCCCTGGGTGTGTTACATTGACAGAGTGGGGTTAGTCTGCTCTTCCCTGGGTCTGTTACATTGACAGAGTGGAGTCAGTCTGCTCTTCCCTGGGTGTGTTACATTGACAGAGTGGGGTCAGTCTGCTCTTCCCTGGGTGTGTGACATTGACAGAGTGGGGTCAGTCTGCTCTTCCCTGGTTGTGTTACTTTGACACAGTGGGGTCAGTCTGCTCTTCCCTGGGTGTGTTACTTTGACAGAGTGGGGTCAGTCTGCTCTTCCCTGGGTGTGTTACATTGACGGAGTGAGGTCAGTCTGCTCTTCCCTGGGTGTGTTACGTTGACAGAGTGGGGTCAGTCTGCTCTACCCTGGGTGGGTTACATTGACAGAGTGGGGTCAGTGTGCTCTTCCCTGCGTGCGCCACATTGACAGAGAGCGGTCAGTCTGCTCTTCACTATATGGATTACATTGACAGAGTGGGGTCAGTCTGCTCTTCCCTGGGTGGGTTACATTGACAGAGTGGGGTCAGTCTGCTCTTCCTTGGGTGTGTTACTTTGACAGAGTGGGGTCAGTCTCCTCTTCCCTGGGTGTGTTAGATTGACAGAGTGGGGTCAGTCTGCTTTTCCCTAGGTGTGTTATGTGACAGAGAGGGGTCAGTGTGCTCTTCCTTGGGTGCGTTACATTGACGGAGTGGGGTCAGTCTGCTCTTACCAGGGTGTGTTACATTGACAGAGTGAGGTCAGTCTGCTCTTCCCTGGTTTTGTTACATTGACAGAGTGGGGTCAGTCTGCTCTTCCCGGGGTGTTTTACATTGACAGAGTGGGGTCAGTCTGATCTTCCCTGGGTGTGTTACAATGACAGAGTGGGGTCAGTCTGCCCTTCCCTGGGACTGTTACAATGACAGAGTGGGGTCAGTCTGCCCTTCCCTGGGTCTGTTACATTGACAGAGTGGGGTCAGTCTGCTCTTCCCTGGGTGTGTTACATTGACAGAGTGGGGTCAGTCTTCTCTTCCCTGGGTGTGTTACATTGACAGAGTGGGTCAGTCTGCACTTCCCTGGGTCTGTTACATTGACAGAGTGGGGTCAGTCTGCTCTTCCCTGGGTGTGTTACATTGACAGAGTGGAGTCAGTCTGCTCTTCCCTGGGTGTGTTACATTGACAGAGTGAAGTCAGTCAGCTATTCCCTGGGTGTGTTACACTGACAGAGTGGGGTCAGTCTGCTCTTCCCTGAGTGTGTTACATTGACAGAGTGGAGTCAGTGTGCTCTTCCCTGGGTGTGTTACATTGACAGAGTGGAGTCAGTCTGCTCATCCCTGGGTGTGTTACATTGACAGAGTTAAGTCAGTCTGCTATTCCCTGGGTGTGTTACACTGACACAATGGGGTCAGTCTGCTCTTCCCTGAGTGTGTTACATTGACAGAGTGGGGTCAGTCTGCTCTTCCCTGGGTGTGTTACATTGACAGAGTGAGGTCAGACTGCTCTTACCTGGGTGTGTTACATTGACAGAGTGGGGTCAGTCTGCTCTTCCCTGGGTGTGTTACATTGACAGAGTCGAGTCAGTCTGCTCATCCCTGGGTGTGTTACATCGACAGAATGAAGTCAGTCTGCTATTCCCTGGGTGTGTTACACTGACACAGTGGGGTCAGTCTGCTCTTCCCTGGGTGTGTTACATTCACAGAGTGAGGACAGTCTGCTCTTCCCTGGGTGTGTTACTTTGACAGAGTGGGGTCAGCCTGTCCTTCCCTGGGGATGTTACATTGACAGAGTGGGGTCAGTCTGCTCTTCCCTGGGTGAGTTATATTGACAGAGTGGAGTCAGTCTGCTCTTCCCAGGGTGTGTTACATTGACAGAGTGAGGTCAGTCTGCTCTTCCCTGGGTATGTTACATTGACAGAGTGGGGTCAGTCTGCTCTTCCCTGGGTGTGGTACATTGACAGAGTGGGGTCAGTCTGCTCTTCCCTGGGTCTGTTACATTGACAGAGTGGGTCAGTGTGCTCTTCCCTGGGTGTGTTCCATTGACAGAGTGGGGTCAGTCTGCCCTTGCCTGGGTCTTTTACAATGACAGAGTGGGGTCAGTCTGCCCTTCCCTGGGTCTGTTGCATTGACAGAGTGGGGTCAGTCTGCTCTTCCCTGGGTGTGTTACATTGACAGAGTGGGGTCAGTCTGCTCTTCCCTGGGTGTGTTACATTGACAGAGTGGGGTCAGTCTGCTCTTCCCTGGGTGTGTTACATTGACAGAGTGGGGTCAGTCTGCTCTTCCCTGGGTGTGTTACATTGACAGAGTGGGGTCAGTCTGCTCTTCCCTGGTTGTGTTACATTGTCAGAGTGGGGTCAGTCTGCTCTTCCCTGGGAGTGTTACATTGACAGAGTGGGGTCAGTCTGCTCTTCCCTGGGTGTGTTACATTGACAGAGTGGGCTCAGTCTGCCCTTCCCTTGGTCTGTTACATTGACAGAGTGGGGTCAGTCTGCCCTTCCCTGGGTCTGTTACATTGACAGAGTGGGGTCAGTCTGCCCTTCCCTTGGTCTGTTACATTGACAGAGTGAAGTCAGTCTGCTATTCCCTGGGTGTGTTACACTGACACAGTGGGGTCAGTCTGCTCTTCCCTGAGTGTGTTACATTGACAGAGTGGGGTCAGTCTTCTCTTCCCTGGGTGGGTTATTTTGACAGAGTGGAGTCAGTCTGCTCTTCCCTGGGTGGGTTACATTGACAGAGTGGGGTCAGTGTGCTCTTCCCGGGATGTGTTACATTGACAGAGTGAGGTCAGTCTGCTCTTCCCTGGGTGTTTTACATTGACAGAGTGGGGTCAGTCTGCTCTTCCCTGGGTTTGTTACATTGACAGAGTGGGGTCAGTCTGCTCTTCCCTGGGTTTGTTACATTGACAGAGTGGGGTCAGTCTGCTCTTCCCTGGGTGTGTTACATTGACAGAGTGGGGTCAGTCTGTTCTTCCCTGGGTGCGTTACATTGACAGTGTGAGGTCAGTCTGCTCTTCCCTGCTTGCGTTTCATTGTCAGAGTGGGGTCAGTCTGCTCTTCCCTGGGTGTGTTACATTGACAGAGTGGGGTCAGTCTGCTCTTCCCTGGGTGTTGTACTTTGACAGAGTGGAGTCAGTGTGCTCTTCCCTGGGTGTGTTACACTGACACAGTGGGGTCAGTCTGCTCTTCCCTGGGTGTGTTACATTCACAGAGTGAGGTCAGTCTGCTCTTCCCTGGGTGTGTTACTTTGACAGAGTGGGGTCAGTCTGCTCTTCCCTGGGTGTGTTACATTGACAGAGTGGGGTCAGTCTGCTCTTCCCTGGGTGTGTTACTTTGACAGAGTGGGGTCAGTCTGCTCTTCCCTGGGTGAGTTATATTGACAGAGTGGAGTCAGATTGCTCTTACCAGGATGTGTTACATTGACAGAGTGAGGTCAGTCTGCTCTTCCCTGGTTTTGTTACATTGACAGAGTGGGGTCAGTCTGCTCTTCCCTGGGTGTGTTACATTATCAGAGTGGAGTCAGTCTGCTCTTCCCTGGGTGTGTTACAATGACAGAGTGGGGTCAGTCTGCCCTTCCCTGGGTCTGTTACAATGACAGAGTGGGGTCAGTCTGCCCTTCCCTGGGTCTGTTACATTGACAGAGTGGGGTCAGTCTGCCCTTCCCTGGGTCTGTTACATTGACAGAGTGGGGTCAGTCTGCTCTTCCCTGGGTGTGTTACATTGACAGAGTGGAGTCAGTCTGCTCTTCCCTGGGTGTGTTACATTGACAGAGTGAAGTCAGTCAGCTATTCCCTGGGTGTGTTACACTGACAGAGTGGGGTCAGTCTGCTCTTCCCTGAGTGTGTTACATTGACAGAGTGGAGTCAGTGTGCTCTTCCCTGGGTGTGTTACATTGACAGAGTGGAGTCAGTCTGCTCATCCCTGGGTGTGTTACATTGACAGAGTGAAGTCAGTCTGCTATTCCCTGGGTGTGTTACACTGACACAGTGGGGTCAGTCTGCTCTTCCCTGAGTGTGTTACATTGACAGAGTGGGGTCAGTCTGCTCTTCCCTGGGTGTGTTACATTGACAGAGTGAGGTCAGACTGCTCTTACCTGGGTGTGTTACATTGACAGAGTGGGGTCAGTCTGCTCTTCCCTGGGTGTGTTACATTGACAGAGTCGAGTCAGTCTGCTCATCCCTGGGTGTGTTACATTGACAGAATGAAGTCAGTCTGCTATTCCCTGGGTGTGTTACACTGACACAGTGGGGTCAGTCTGCTCTTCCCTGGGTGTGTTACATTCACAGAGTGAGGTCAGTCTGCTCTTCCCTGGGTGTGTTACTTTGACAGAGTGGGGTCAGTCTGCTCTTCCCTGGGTGTGTTACATTGACAGAGTGGGGTCAGTCTGCTCTTCCCTGGGTGTGTTACTTTGACAGAGTGGGGTCAGTCTGCTCTTCCCTGGGTGAGTTATATTGACAGAGTGGAGTCAGTCTGCTCTTCCCAGGGTGTGTTACATTGACAGAGTGAGGTCAGTCTGCTCTTCCCTGGGTATGTTACATTGACAGAGTGGGGTCAGTCTGCCCTTCCCTGGGTCTGTTACATTGACAGAGTGGGGTCAGTCTGCTCTTCCCTGGGTGTGTTCCATTGACAGAGTGGGGTCAGTCTGCCCTTCCCTGGGTGTGTTACAATGACAGAGTGGGGTCAGTCTGCCCTTCCCTGGGTCTGTTACATTGACAGAGTGTGGTCAGTCTGCTCTTCCCTGGGTGTGTTACGTTGACAGAGTGGGGTCAGTCTGCTCTTCCCTGGGTGTGTTACATTGACAGAGTGGGGTCAGTCTGCTCTTCCCTGGGTGTGTGACATTGACAGAGTGGGGTCAGTCTGCTCTTCCCTGGTTGTGTTACTTTGACACAGTGGGGTCAGTCTGCTCTTCCCTGGGTGTGTTACTTTGACAGAGTGGGGTCAGTCTGCTCTTCCCTGGGTGTGTTACATTGACGGAGTGAGGTCAGTCTGCTCTTCCCTGGGTGGGTTACATTGACAGAGTGGGGTCAGTGTGCTCTTCCCTGCGTGCGCCACATTGACAGAGAGCGGTCAGTCTGCTCTTCACTATATGGATTACATTGACAGAGTGGGGTCAGTCTGCTCTTCCCTGGGTGGGTTACATTGACAGAGTGGGGTCAGTCTGCTCTTCCTTGGGTGTGTTACTTTGACAGAGTGGGGTCAGTCTCCTCTTCCCTGGGTGTGTTAGATTGACAGAGTGGGGTCAGTCTGCTTTTCCCTAGGTGTGTTATGTGACAGAGAGGGGTCAGTGTGCTCTTCCTTGGGTGCGTTACATTGACGGAGTGGGGTCAGTCTGCTCTTACCAGGGTGTGTTACATTGACAGAGTGAGGTCAGTCTGCTCTTCCCTGGTTTTGTTACATTGACAGAGTGGGGTCAGTCTGCTCTTCCCGGGGTGTTTTACATTGACAGAGTGGGGTCAGTCTGATCTTCCCTGGGTGTGTTACAATGACAGAGTGGGGTCAGTCTGCCCTTCCCTGGGACTGTTACAATGACAGAGTGGGGTCAGTCTGCCCTTCCCTGGGTCTGTTACATTGACAGAGTGGGGTCAGTCTGCTCTTCCCTGGGTGTGTTACATTGACAGAGTGGGGTCAGTCTTCTCTTCCCTGGGTGTGTTACATTGACAGAGTGGGTCAGTCTGCACTTCCCTGGGTCTGTTACATTGACAGAGTGGGGTCAGTCTGCTCTTCCCTGGGTGTGTTACATTGACAGAGTGGAGTCAGTCTGCTCTTCCCTGGGTGTGTTACATTGACAGAGTGAAGTCAGTCAGCTATTCCCTGGGTGTGTTACACTGACAGAGTGGGGTCAGTCTGCTCTTCCCTGAGTGTGTTACATTGACAGAGTGGAGTCAGTGTGCTCTTCCCTGGGTGTGTTACATTGACAGAGTGGAGTCAGTCTGCTCATCCCTGGGTGTGTTACATTGACAGAGTTAAGTCAGTCTGCTATTCCCTGGGTGTGTTACACTGACACAATGGGGTCAGTCTGCTCTTCCCTGAGTGTGTTACATTGACAGAGTGGGGTCAGTCTGCTCTTCCCTGGGTGTGTTACATTGACAGAGTGGGGTTAGTCTGCTCTTCCCTGGGTCTGTTACATTGACAGAGTGGAGTCAGTCTGCTCTTCCCTGGGTGTGTTACATTGACAGAGTGGGGTCAGTCTGCTCTTCCCTGGGTGTGTGACATTGACAGAGTGGGGTCAGTCTGCTCTTCCCTGGTTGTGTTACTTTGACACAGTGGGGTCAGTCTGCTCTTCCCTGGGTGTGTTACTTTGACAGAGTGGGGTCAGTCTGCTCTTCCCTGGGTGTGTTACATTGACGGAGTGAGGTCAGTCTGCTCTTCCCTGGGTGTGTTACGTTGACAGAGTGGGGTCAGTCTGCTCTACCCTGGGTGGGTTACATTGACAGAGTGGGGTCAGTGTGCTCTTCCCTGCGTGCGCCACATTGACAGAGAGCGGTCAGTCTGCTCTTCACTATATGGATTACATTGACAGAGTGGGGTCAGTCTGCTCTTCCCTGGGTGGGTTACATTGACAGAGTGGGGTCAGTCTGCTCTTCCTTGGGTGTGTTACTTTGACAGAGTGGGGTCAGTCTCCTCTTCCCTGGGTGTGTTAGATTGACAGAGTGGGGTCAGTCTGCTTTTCCCTAGGTGTGTTATGTGACAGAGAGGGGTCAGTGTGCTCTTCCTTGGGTGCGTTACATTGACGGAGTGGGGTCAGTCTGCTCTTACCAGGGTGTGTTACATTGACAGAGTGAGGTCAGTCTGCTCTTCCCTGGTTTTGTTACATTGACAGAGTGGGGTCAGTCTGCTCTTCCCGGGGTGTTTTACATTGACAGAGTGGGGTCAGTCTGATCTTCCCTGGGTGTGTTACAATGACAGAGTGGGGTCAGTCTGCCCTTCCCTGGGACTGTTACAATGACAGAGTGGGGTCAGTCTGCCCTTCCCTGGGTCTGTTACATTGACAGAGTGGGGTCAGTCTGCTCTTCCCTGGGTGTGTTACATTGACAGAGTGGGGTCAGTCTTCTCTTCCCTGGGTGTGTTACATTGACAGAGTGGGTCAGTCTGCACTTCCCTGGGTCTGTTACATTGACAGAGTGGGGTCAGTCTGCTCTTCCCTGGGTGTGTTACATTGACAGAGTGGAGTCAGTCTGCTCTTCCCTGGGTGTGTTACATTGACAGAGTGAAGTCAGTCAGCTATTCCCTGGGTGTGTTACACTGACAGAGTGGGGTCAGTCTGCTCTTCCCTGAGTGTGTTACATTGACAGAGTGGAGTCAGTGTGCTCTTCCCTGGGTGTGTTACATTGACAGAGTGGAGTCAGTCTGCTCATCCCTGGGTGTGTTACATTGACAGAGTTAAGTCAGTCTGCTATTCCCTGGGTGTGTTACACTGACACAATGGGGTCAGTCTGCTCTTCCCAGAGTGTGTTACATTGACAGAGTGGGGTCAGTCTGCTCTTCCCTGGGTGTGTTACATTGACAGAGTGAGGTCAGACTGCTCTTACCTGGGTGTGTTACATTGACAGAGTGGGGTCAGTCTGCTCTTCCCTGGGTGTGTTACATTGACAGAGTCGAGTCAGTCTGCTCATCCCTGGGTGTGTTACATCGACAGAATGAAGTCAGTCTGCTATTCCCTGGGTGTGTTACACTGACACAGTGGGGTCAGTCTGCTCTTCCCTGGGTGTGTTACATTCACAGAGTGAGGACAGTCTGCTCTTCCCTGGGTGTGTTACTTTGACAGAGTGGGGTCAGTCTGTCCTTCCCTGGGGATGTTACATTGACAGAGTGGGGTCAGTCTGCTCTTCCCTGGGTGAGTTATATTGACAGAGTGGAGTCAGTCTGCTCTTCCCAGGGTGTGTTACATTGACAGAGTGAGGTCAGTCTGCTCTTCCCTGGGTATGTTACATTGACAGAGTGGGGTCAGTCTGCCCTTCCCTGGGTCTGTTACATTGACAGAGTGGGTCAGTGTGCTCTTCCCTGGGTGTGTTCCATTGACAGAGTGGGGTCAGTCTGCCCTTGCCTGGGTCTTTTACAATGACAGAGTGGGGTCAGTCTGCCCTTCCCTGGGTCTGTTGCATTGACAGAGTGGGGTCAGTCTGCTCTTCCCTGGGTGTGTTACATTGACAGAGTGGGGTCAGTCTGCTCTTCCCTGGGTGTGTTACATTGACAGAGTGGGGTCAGTCTGCTCTTCCCTGGGTGTGTTACATTGACAGAGTGGGGTCAGTCTGCTCTTCCCTGGGTGTGTTACATTGACAGAGTGGGGTCAGTCTGCTCTTCCCTGGTTGTGTTACATTGTCAGAGTGGGGTCAGTCTGCTCTTCCCTGGGAGTGTTACATTGACAGAGTGGGGTCAGTCTGCTCTTCCCTGGGTGTGTTACATTGACAGAGTGGGCTCAGTCTGCCCTTCCCTTGGTCTGTTACATTGACAGAGTGGGGTCAGTCTGCCCTTCCCTGGGTCTGTTACATTGACAGAGTGGGGTCAGTCTGCCCTTCCCTTGGTCTGTTACATTGACAGAGTGAAGTCAGTCTGCTATTCCCTGGGTGTGTTACACTGACACAGTGGGGTCAGTCTGCTCTTCCCTGAGTGTGTTACATTGACAGAGTGGGGTCAGTCTTCTCTTCCCTGGGTGGGTTATTTTGACAGAGTGGAGTCAGTCTGCTCTTCCCTGGGTGGGTTACATTGACAGAGTGGGGTCAGTGTGCTCTTCCCGGGATGTGTTACATTGACAGAGTGAGGTCAGTCTGCTCTTCCCTGGGTGTTTTACATTGACAGAGTGGGGTCAGTCTGCTCTTCCCTGGGTTTGTTACATTGACAGAGTGGGGTCAGTCTGCTCTTCCCTGGGTTTGTTACATTGACAGAGTGGGGTCAGTCTGCTCTTCCCTGGGTGTGTTACATTGACAGAGTGGGGTCAGTCTGCTCTTCCCTGGGTGTGTTACATTGACAGAGTGGGGTCAGTCTGTTCTTCCCTGGGTGCGTTACATTGACAGTGTGAGGTCAGTCTGCTCTTCCCTGCTTGCGTTTCATTGTCAGAGTGGGGTCAGTCTGCTCTTCCCTGGGTGTGTTACATTGACAGAGTGGGGTCAGTCTGCTCTTCCCTGGGTGTTGTACTTTGACAGAGTGGAGTCAGTGTGCTCTTCCCTGGGTGTGCTACTTTGACAGAGTGGGGTCAGTCTGCTCTTCCCTGGGTGTGTTACATTGACAGATTGGGGTCAGTCTGCTCTTCCCTGGGTGTGTTACATTGTCAGAGTGGAGTCAGTCTGCTCTTACCAGGATGTGTTACATTGACAGAGTGAGGTCAGTCTGCTCTTCCCTGGTTTTGTTACATTGACAGAGTGGGGTCAGTCTGCTCTTCCCTGGGTGTGTTACATTATCAGAGTGGAGTCAGTCTGCTCTTCCCTGGGTGTGTTACAATGACAGAGTGGGGTCAGTCTGCCCTTCCCTGGGTCTGTTACAATGACAGAGTGGGGTCAGTCTGCCCTTCCCTGGGTCTGTTACATTGACAGAGTGGGGTCAGTCTGCCCTTCCCTGGGTCTGTTACATTGACAGAGTGGGGTCAGTCTGCTCTTCCCTGGGTGTGTTACATTGACAGAGTGGAGTCAGTCTGCTCTTCCCTGGGTGTGTTACATTGACAGAGTGAAGTCAGTCAGCTATTCCCTGGGTGTGTTACACTGACAGAGTGGGGTCAGTCTGCTCTTCCCTGAGTGTGTTACATTGACAGAGTGGAGTCAGTGTGCTCTTCCCTGGGTGTGTTACATTGACAGAGTGGAGTCAGTCTGCTCATCCCTGGGTGTGTTACATTGACAGAGTGAAGTCAGTCTGCTATTCCCTGGGTGTGTTACACTGACACAGTGGGGTCAGTCTGCTCTTCCCTGAGTGTGTTACATTGACAGAGTGGGGTCAGTCTGCTCTTCCCTGGGTGTGTTACATTGACAGAGTGAGGTCAGACTGCTCTTACCTGGGTGTGTTACATTGACAGAGTGGGGTCAGTCTGCTCTTCCCTGGGTGTGTTACATTGACAGAGTCGAGTCAGTCTGCTCATCCCTGGGTGTGTTACATTGACAGAATGAAGTCAGTCTGCTATTCCCTGGGTGTGTTACACTGACACAGTGGGGTCAGTCTGCTCTTCCCTGGGTGTGTTACATTCACAGAGTGAGGTCAGTCTGCTCTTCCCTGGGTGTGTTACTTTGACAGAGTGGGGTCAGTCTGCTCTTCCCTGGGTGTGTTACATTGACAGAGTGGGGTCAGTCTGCTCTTCCCTGGGTGTGTTACTTTGACAGAGTGGGGTCAGTCTGCTCTTCCCTGGGTGAGTTATATTGACAGAGTGGAGTCAGTCTGCTCTTCCCAGGGTGTGTTACATTGACAGAGTGAGGTCAGTCTGCTCTTCCCTGGGTATGTTACATTGACAGAGTGGGGTCAGTCTGCCCTTCCCTGGGTCTGTTACATTGACAGAGTGGGGTCAGTCTGCTCTTCCCTGGGTGTGTTCCATTGACAGAGTGGGGTCAGTCTGCCCTTCCCTGGGTGTGTTACAATGACAGAGTGGGGTCAGTCTGCCCTTCCCTGGGTCTGTTACATTGACAGAGTGTGGTCAGTCTGCTCTTCCCTGGGTGTGTTACGTTGACAGAGTGGGGTCAGTCTGCTCTTCCCTGGGTGTGTTACATTGACAGAGTGGGGTCAGTCTGCTCTTCCCTGGGTGTGTTACATTGACAGAGTGGGGTCAGTCTGCTCTTCCCTGGGTGTGTTACATTGACAGAGTGGGGTCAGTCTGCTCTTCCCTGGGTGTGTTACATTGACAGAGTGGGGTCAGTCTGCTCTTCCCTGGGAGTGTTACATTGACAGAGTGAGTTCAGTCTGCTCTTCCCTGGGTATGTTACATTGACAGAGTGGGGTCAGTCTGCTCTTCCCTGGGTGTGTTACATTGACAGAGTGTGGTCAGTCTGCTCTTCCCTGGGTGTGTTACATTGACAGAGTGGGGTCAGTCTGCTCTTCCCTGGGTGTGTTACGTTAACAGAGTGGGGTCAGTCTGCACTTTCCTGGGTGGTTTGCATTGACAGAATGGGGTCAGTGTACTCTTCCCTGCGTGCGCTACATTGACAGAGAGCGGTCAGTCTGCTCTTCACTATATGGATTATATTGACAGAGTGGGGTCAGTCTGCTCTTCCCTGAGTGTGTTACATTGACAGAGTGAGTTCAGTCTGCTCTTCCCTGGGTGTGTTACATTGACAGAGTGGGGTCAGTCTGCTCTTCCCTGGGTGTGTTACATTGACAGAGTGGGGTCAGTCTGCTCTTCCCTGGGAGTGTTACATTGACAGAGTGGGGTCAGTCTGCTCTTCCCTGGGTGTGTTACATTGACAGAGTGGGGTCAGTCTGCCCTTCCCTGGGTCTGTTACATTGACAGAGTGCGGTCAGTCTGCTCTTCCCTGGGTGTGTTACGTTAACAGAGTGGGGTCAGTCTGCACTTTCCTGGGTGGTTTGCATTGACAGAATGGGTTCAGTGTACTCTTCCCTGCGTGCGCTACATTGACAGAGAGCGGTCAGTCTGCTCTTCACTATATGGATTATATTGACAGAGTGGGGTCAGTCTGCTCTTCCCTGAGTGTGTTACATTGACAGAGTGAGTTCAGTCTGCTCTTCCCTGGGTGTGTTACATTGTCAGAGTGGGGACAGTCTGCTCTTCCCTGGGTGTGTTACATTGACAGAGTGGGGTCTGTCTGCCCTTCCCTGCGTGTGTTACATTGATAGAGTGGGGTCAGTCTGCTCTTCCCTGGGTGCGTTACATTGACAGAGTGGGGTCAGTCTGCTCTACCCTGGGTGCGTTACATTGACAGAGTGGTGTCAGTCTGCTCTTCCCTAGGTTTGTTACATTGACAGAGTGAGGTCAGTCTGCTCTTCCGTGGGTATGTTACATTAACAGAGTGGGGTCAGTCTGCTCTTCCCAGGGTGTGTTACATTGTCAGAGTGGAGTCAGTCTGCCCTTCCCAGGTTGTGTTACATTGACAGAGTGAGGTCAGTCTGCTCTTCCCTGGGTATGTTACATTGACAGAGTGGGGTCAGTCTGCTCTTCCCTGGGTGTGTTACATTGACAGAGTGAGGTCAGTCTGCCCTTCCCAGGGTGTGTTACATTGACAGAGTGAGGTCAGTCTGCTCTTCCGTGGGTATGTTACATTAACAGAGTGGGGTCAGTCTGCTCTTCGCAGGGTGTGTTACATTGACAGTGTGGGGTCAGTCTGCTCTTCCCTGGGTGTGTTACATTGACAGAGTGAGGTCAGTCTGCTCTTCCCTGGGTATGTTACATTGACAGAGTGGGGTCAGTCTGCCCTTCCCTGGGTCTGTTACATTGACAGAGTGGGGTCAGACTGCTCTTCCCTGGGTGTGTTACATTGACAGAGTGGGGTCAGTCTGCTCTTCCCTGGGTCTGTTACATTGACAGAGTGGAGTCAGTCTGCTCTTCCCTGGGTGTGTTACATTGACAGAGTGGGGTCAGTCTGCTCTTCCCTGGGTGTGTGACATTGACAGAGTGGGGTCAGTCTGCTCTTCCCTGGTTGTGTTACTTTGACACAGTGGGGTCAGTCTGCTCTTCCCTGGGTGTGTTACTTTGACAGAGTGGGGTCAGTCTGCTCTTCCCTGGGTGTGTTACATTGACGGAGTGAGGTCAGTCTGCTCTTCCCTGGGTGTGTTACGTTGACAGAGTGGGGTCAGTCTGCTCTACCCTGGGTGGGTTACATTGACAGAGTGGGGTCAGTGTGCTCTTCCCTGGGTGTGTTACATTGACAGAGAGCGGTCAGTCTGCTCTTCACTATATGGATTACATTGACAGAGTGGGGTCAGTCTGCTCTTCCCTGGGTGGGTTACATTGACAGAGTGGGGTCAGTCTGCTCTTCCTTGGGTGTGTTACTTTGACAGAGTGGGGTCAGTCTCCTCTTCCCTGGGTGTGTTAGATTGACAGAGTGGGGTCAGTCTGCTTTTCCCTAGGTGTGTTATGTGACAGAGAGGGGTCAGTGTGTTCTTCCTTGGGTGCGTTACATTGACGGAGTGGGGTCAGTCTGCTCTTACCAGGGTGTGTTACATTGACAGAGTGAGGTCAGTCTGCTCTTCCCTGGTTTTGTTACATTGACAGAGTGGGGTCAGTCTGCTCTTCCCGAGGTGTTTTACATTGACAGAGTGGGGTCAGTCTGATCTTCCCTGGGTGTGTTACATTATCAGAGTGGAGTCAGTCTGCTCTTCCCTGGGTGTGTTACAATGACAGAGTGGGGTCAGTCTGCCCTTCCCTGGGTCTGTTACAATGACAGAGTGGGGTCAGTCTGCCCTTCCCTGGGTCTGTTACATTGACAGAGTGGGGTCAGTCTGCTCTTCCCTGGGTGTGTTACATTGACAGAGTGGGGTCAGTCTTCTCTTCCCTGGGTGTGTTACATTGACAGAGTGGGGTCAGTCTGCCCTTCCCTGGGTCTGTTACAATGACAGAGTGGGGTCAGTCTGCACTTCCCTGGGTGTGTTACATTGACAGAGTGGAGTCAGTCTGCTCTTCCCTGGGTGTGTTACATTGACAGAGTCGAGTCAGTCTGCTCATCCCTGGGTGTGTTACATTGACAGAATGAAGTCAGTCTGCTATTCCCTGGGTGTGTTACACTGACACAGTGGGGTCAGTCTGCTCTTCCCTGGGTGTGTTACATTCACAGAGTGAGGTCAGTCTGCTCTTCCCTGGGTGTGTTACTTTGACAGAGTGGGGTCAGTCTGCCCTTCCCTGGGTAGGTTACATTGACAGAGTGGGGTCAGTCTGCTCTTCCCTGGGTGTGTTACATTGACAGAGTGGGGTCAGTCTGCTCTTCCCTGGGTGTGTTACTTTGACAGAGTGGGGTCAGTCTGCTCTTCCCTGGGTGAGTTATATTGACAGAGTGGAGTCAGTCTGCTCTTCCCAGGGTGTGTTACATTGACAGAGTGAGGTCAGTCTGCTCTTCCCTGGGTATGTTACATTGACAGAGTGGGGTCAGTCTGCCCTTCCCTGGGTCTGTTACATTGACAGAGTGGGGTCAGTCTGCTCTTCCCTGGGTGTGTTCCATTGACAGAGTGGGGTCAGTCTGCCCTTCCCTGGGTGTGTTACAATGACAGAGTGGGGTCAGTCTGCCCTTCCCTGGGTCTGTTACATTGACAGAGTGTGGTCAGTCTGCTCTTCCCTGGGTGTGTTACGTTGACAGAGTGGGGTCAGTCTGCTCTTCCCTGGGTGTGTTACATTGACAGAGTGGGGTCAGTCTGCTCTTCCCTGGGTGTGTTACATTGACAGAGTGGGGTCAGTCTGCTCTTCCCTGGGTATGTTACATTGACAGAGTGTGGTCAGTCTGCTCTTCCCTGGGTGTGTTACATTGACAGAGTGTGGTCAGTCTGCTCTTCCCTGGGTGTGTTACATTGACAGAGTGGGGTCAGTCTGCTCTTCCCTGGGTGTGTTACGTTAACAGAGTGGGGTCAGTCTGCACTTTCCTGGGTGGTTTGCATTGACAGAATGGGGTCAGTCTGCTCTTCCCTGGGTGTGTTACGTTAACAGAGTGGGGTCAGTCTGCACTTTCCTGGGTGGTTTGCATTGACAGAATGGGGTCAGTGTACTCTTCCCTGCGTGCGCTACATTGACAGAGAGCGGTCAGTCTGCTCTTCACTATATGGATTATATTGACAGAGTGGGGTCAGTCTGCTCTTCCCTGAGTGTGTTACATTGACAGAGTGAGTTCAGTCTGCTCTTCCCTGGGTGTGTTACATTGACAGAGTGGGGTCAGTCTGCTCTTCCCTGGGTGTGTTACATTGACAGAGTGGGGTCAGTCTGCTCTTCCCTGGGTGTGTTACATTGACAGAGTGGGGTCAGTCTGCTCTTCCCTGGGTGTGTTACATTGACAGAGTGGGGTCAGTCTGCCCTTCCCTGGGTCTGTTACATTGACAGAGTGCGGTCAGTCTGCTCTTCCCTGGGTGTGTTACGTTAACAGAGTGGGGTCAGTCTGCACTTTCCTGGGTGGTTTGCATTGACAGAATGGGTTCAGTGTACTCTTCCCTGCGTGCGCTACATTGACAGAGAGCGGTCAGTCTGCTCTTCACTATATGGATTATATTGACAGAGTGGGGTCAGTCTGCTCTTCCCTGAGTGTGTTACATTGACAGAGTGAGTTCAGTCTGCTCTTCCCTGGGTGTGTTACATTGTCAGAGTGGGGACAGTCTGCTCTTCCCTGGGTGTGTTACATTGACAGAGTCGGGTCAGTCTGCCCTTCCCTGCGTGTGTTACATTGATAGAGTGGGGTCAGTCTGCTCTTCCCTGGGTGCGTTACATTGACAGAGTGGGGTCAGTCTGCTCTACCCTGGGTGCGTTACATTGACAGAGTGGTGTCAGTCTGCTCTTCCCTAGGTTTGTTACATTGACAGAGTGAGGTCAGTCTGCTCTTCCGTGGGTATGTTACATTAACAGAGTGGGGTCAGTCTGCTCTTCCCAGGGTGTGTTACATTGTCAGAGTGGAGTCAGTCTGCCCTTCCCAGGTTGTGTTACATTGACAGAGTGAGGTCAGTCTGCTCTTCCCTGGGTATGTTACATTGACAGAGTGGGGTCAGTCTGCTCTTCCCTGGGTGTGTTACATTGACAGAGTGAGGTCAGTCTGCCCTTCCCAGGGTGTGTTACATTGACAGAGTGAGGTCAGTCTGCTCTTCCGTGGGTATGTTACATTAACAGAGTGGGGTCAGTCTGCTCTTCGCAGGGTGTGTTACATTGACAGTGTGGGGTCAGTCTGCTCTTCCCTGGGTGTGTTACATTGACAGAGTGAGGTCAGTCTGCTCTTCCCTGGGTATGTTACATTGACAGAGTGGGGTCAGTCTGCCCTTCCCTGGGTCTGTTACATTGACACAGTGGGGTCAGACTGCTCTTCCCTGGGTGTGTTACATTGACAGAGTGGGGTCAGTCTGCTCTTCCCTGGGTCTGTTACATTGACAGAGTGGAGTCAGTCTGCTCTTCCCTGGGTGTGTTACATTGACAGAGTGGGGTCAGTCTGCTCTTCCCTGGGTGTGTGACATTGACAGAGTGGGGTCAGTCTGCTCTTCCCTGGTTGTGTTACTTTGACACAGTGGGGTCAGTCTGCTCTTCCCTGGGTGTGTTACTTTGACAGAGTGGGGTCAGTCTGCTCTTCCCTGGGTGTGTTACTTTGACGGAGTGAGGTCAGTCTGCTCTTCCCTGGGTGTGTTACGTTGACAGAGTGGGGTCAGTCTGCTCTACCCTGGGTGGGTTACATTGACAGAGTGGGGTCAGTGTGCTCTTCCCTGGGTGTGTTACATTGACAGAGAGCGGTCAGTCTGCTCTTCACTATATGGATTACATTGACAGAGTGGGGTCAGTCTGCTCTTCCCTGGGTGGGTTACATTGACAGAGTGGGGTCAGTCTGCTCTTCCTTGGGTGTGTTACTTTGACAGAGTGGGGTCAGTCTCCTCTTCCCTGGGTGTGTTAGATTGACAGAGTGGGGTCAGTCTGCTTTTCCCTAGGTGTGTTATGTGACAGAGAGGGGTCAGTGTGCTCTTCCTTGGGTGCGTTACATTGACGGAGTGGGGTCAGTCTGCTCTTACCAGGGTGTGTTACATTGACAGAGTGAGGTCAGTCTGCTCTTCCCTGGTTTTGTTACATTGACAGAGTGGGGTCAGTCTGCTCTTCCCGAGGTGTTTTACATTGACAGAGTGGGGTCAGTCTGATCTTCCCTGGGTGTGTTACATTATCAGAGTGGAGTCAGTCTGCTCTTCCCTGGGTGTGTTACAATGACAGAGTGGGGTCAGTCTGCCCTTCCCTGGGTCTGTTACAATGACAGAGTGGGGTCAGTCTGCCCTTCCCTGGGTCTGTTACATTGACAGAGTGGGGTCAGTCTGCTCTTCCCTGGGTGTGTTACATTGACAGAGTGGGGTCAGTCTTCTCTTCCCTGGGTGTGTTACATTGACAGAGTGGGGTCAGTCTGCCCTTCCCTGGGTCTGTTACAATGACAGAGTGGGGTCAGTCTGCACTTCCCTGGGTGTGTTACATTGACAGAGTGGAGTCAGTCTGCTCTTCCCTGGGTGTGTTACATTGACAGAGTGAAGTCAGTCAGCTATTCCCTGGGTGTGTTACACTGACAGAGTGGGGTCAGTCTGCTCTTCCCTGAGTGTGTTACATTGACAGAGTGGAGTCAGTCTGCTCATCCCTGGGTGTGTTACATTGACAGAGTTAAGTCAGTCTGCTATTCCCTGGGTGTGTTACACTGACACAATGGGGTCAGTCTGCTCTTCCCTGAGTGTGTTACATTGACAGAGTGGGGTCAGTCTGCTCTTCCCTGGGTGTGTTACATTGACAGAGTGAGGTCAGACTGCTCTTACCTGGGTGTGTTACATTGACAGAGTGGGGTCAGTCTGCTCTTCCCTGGGTGTGTTACATTGACAGAGTCGAGTCAGTCTGCTCATCCCTGGGTGTGTTACATCGACAGAATGAAGTCAGTCTGCTATTCCCTGGGTGTGTTACACTGACACAGTGGGGTCAGTCTGCTCTTCCCTGGGTGTGTTACATTCACAGAGTGAGGACAGTCTGCTCTTCCCTGGGTGTGTTACTTTGACAGAGTGGGGTCAGTCTGTCCTTCCCTGGGGATGTTACATTGACAGAGTGGGGTCAGTCTGCTCTTCCCTGGGTGAGTTATATTGACAGAGTGGAGTCAGTCTGCTCTTCCCAGGGTGTGTTACATTGACAGAGTGAGGTCAGTCTGCTCTTCCCTGGGTATGTTACATTGACAGAGTGGGGTCAGTCTGCCCTTCCCTGGGTCTGTTACATTGACAGAGTGGGCCAGTGTGCTCTTCCCTGGGTGTGTTCCATTGACAGAGTGGGGTCAGTCTGCCCTTCCCTGGGTCTTTTACAATGACAGAGTGGGGTCAGTCTGCCCTTCCCTGGGTCTGTTGCATTGACAGAGTGGGGTCAGTCTGCTCTTCCCTGGGTGTGTTACATTGACAGAGTGGGGTCAGTCTGCTCTTCCCTGGGTGTGTTACATTGACAGAGTGGGGTCAGTCTGCTCTTCCCTGGGTGTGTTACATTGACAGAGTGGGGTCAGTCTGCTCTTCCCTGGGTGTGTTACATTGACAGAGTGGGGTCAGTCTGCTCTTCCCTGGTTGTGTTACATTGTCAGAGTGGGGTCAGTCTGCTCTTCCCTGGGAGTGTTACATTGACAGAGTGGGGTCAGTCTGCTCTTCCCTGGGTGTGTTACATTGACAGAGTGGGCTCAGTCTGCCCTTCCCTTGGTCTGTTACATTGACAGAGTGGGGTCAGTCTGCCCTTCCCTGGGTCTGTTACATTGACAGAGTGGGGTCAGTCTGCCCTTCCCTTGGTCTGTTACATTGACAGAGTGAAGTCAGTCTGCTATTCCCTGGGTGTGTTACACTGACACAGTGGGGTCAGTCTGCTCTTCCCTGAGTGTGTTACATTGACAGAGTGGGGTCAGTCTTCTCTTCCCTGGGTGGGTTATTTTGACAGAGTGGAGTCAGTCTGCTCTTCCCTGGGTGGGTTACATTGACAGAGTGGGGTCAGTGTGCTCTTCCCGGGATGTGTTACATTGACAGAGTGAGGTCAGTCTGCTCTTCCCTGGGTGTTTTACATTGACAGAGTGGGGTCAGTCTGCTCTTCCCTGGGTTTGTTACATTGACAGAGTGGGGTCAGTCTGCTCTTCCCTGGGTTTGTTACTTTGACAGAGTGGGGTCAGTCTTCTCTTCCCTGGATGTGTTACATTCACAGAGTGGGGTCAGTCTGCTCTTCCCTGGGTGTGTTACATTGACAGAGTGGGGTCAGCCTGCTCTTCCCTGGGTGTGTTACATTGACAGAGTGGGGTCAGTCTGTTCTTCCCTGGGTGCGTTACATTGACAGTGTGAGGTCAGTCTGCTCTTCCCTGGGTGTTGTAAATTGACAGAGTGGGGTCAGTCTGCTCTTCCCTGGGTGTGCTACTTTGACAGAGTGGGGTCAGTCTGCTCTTCCCTGGGTGTGTTACATTGACAGAGTGGGGTCAGTCTGCTCTTCCCTGGGTGTGTTACATTGTCAGAGTGGAGTCAGTCTGCTCTTACCAGGATGTGTTACATTGACAGAGTGAGGTCAGTCTGCTCTTCCCTGGTTTTGTTACATTGACAGAGTGGGGTCAGTCTGCTCTTCCCTGGGTGTGTTACAATGACAGAGTGGGGTCAGTCTGCCCTTCCCTGGGTCTGTTACAATGACAGAGTGGGGTCAGTCTGCCCTTCCCTGGGTCTGTTACATTGACAGAGTGGGGTCAGTCTGCCCTTCCCTGGGTCTGTTACATTGACAGAGTGGGGTCAGTCTGCTCTTCCCTGGGTGTGTTACATTGACAGAGTGGAGTCAGTCTGCTCTTCCCTGGGTGTGTTACATTGACAGAGTGAAGTCAGTCAGCTATTCCCTGGGTGTGTTACACTGACAGAGTGGGGTCAGTCTGCTCTTCCCTGAGTGTGTTACATTGACAGAGTGGAGTCAGTGTGCTCTTCCCTGGGTGTGTTACATTGACAGAGTGGAGTCAGTCTGCTCATCCCTGGGTGTGTTACATTGACAGAGTGAAGTCAGTCTGCTATTCCCTGGGTGTGTTACACTGACACAGTGGGGTCAGTCTGCTCTTCCCTGAGTGTGTTACATTGACAGAGTGGGGTCAGTCTGCTCTTCCCTGGGTGTGTTACATTGACAGAGTGAGGTCAGACTGCTCTTACCTGGGTGTGTTACATTGACAGAGTGGGGTCAGTCTGCTCTTCCCTGGGTGTGTTACATTGACAGAGTCGAGTCAGTCTGCTCATCCCTGGGTGTGTTACATTGACAGAATGAAGTCAGTCTGCTATTCCCTGGGTGTGTTACACTGACACAGTGGGGTCAGTCTGCTCTTCCCTGGGTGTGTTACATTCACAGAGTGAGGTCAGTCTGCTCTTCCCTGGGTGTGTTACTTTGACAGAGTGGGGTCAGTCTGCCCTTCCCTGGGTAGGTTACATTGACAGAGTGGGGTCAGTCTGCTCTTCCCTGGGTGAGTTATATTGACAGAGTGGAGTCAGTCTGCTCTTCCCAGGGTGTGTTACATTGACAGAGTGAGGTCAGTCTGCTCTTCCCTGGGTATGTTACATTGACAGAGTGGGGTCAGTCTGCCCTTCCCTGCGTCTGTTACATTGACAGAGTGGGGTCAGTCTGCTCTTCCCTGGGTGTGTTCCATTGACAGAGTGGGGTCAGTCTGCCCTTCCCTGGGTGTGTTACAATGACAGAGTGGGGTCAGTCTGCCCTTCCCTGGGTCTGTTACATTGACAGAGTGTGGTCAGTCTGCTCTTCCCTGGGTGTGTTACGTTGACAGAGTGGGGTCAGTCTGCTCTTCCCTGGGTGTGTTACATTGACAGAGTGGGGTCAGTCTGCTCTTCCCTGGGTGTGTTACATTGACAGAGTGGGGTCAGTCTGCTCTTCCCTGGGTGTGTTACTTTGACAGAGTGGGGTCAGTCTGCTCTTCCCTGGGTGTGTTACATTGACAGAGTGGGGTCAGTCTGCTCTTCCCTGGGAGTGTTACATTGACAGAGTGGGGTCAGTCTGCTCTTCCCTGGGTGTGTTACATTGACAGAGTGGGCTCAGTCTGCCCTTCCCTTGGTCTGTTACATTGACAGAGTGGAGTCAGTCTGCCCTTCCCTGGGTCTGTTACATTGACAGAGTGGGGTCAGTCTGCCCTTCCCTGGGTCTGTTACATTGACAGAGTGAAGTCAGTCTGCTATTCCCTGGGTGTGTTACACTGACACAGTGGGGTCAGTCTGCTCTTCACTGGGTGTGTTACATTGACAGAGTGGGGTCAGTCTGCTCTTCCCTGGGTGTGTTATATTGACAGAGTGGGGTCAGTCTGCTCTTCCCTGGGTGTGTTACATTGACAGAGTGGGGTCAGTCTGCTCTTCCCTGGGTGTGTTACATTGACAGAGTGGGGTCAGTCTGTTCTTCCCTGGGTGCGTTACATTGACAGTGTGAGGTCAGTCTGCTCTTCCCTGCTTGCGTTTCATTGTCAGAGTGGGGTCAGTCTGCTCTTCCCTTGGTGTGTTACATTGACAGAGTGGGGTCAGTCTGCTCTTCCCTGTTTGTGTTACATTGCCAGAGTGGGGTCAGTCTGCTCTTCCCTGGGTGTGTTACTTTGACAGAGTGGGGTCAGTCTGCTCTTCCCTGATTGTGTTTCATTGACAGTGTGGGGTCAGTCTGTTCTTCCCTGGGTGTGTTACATTGTGAAAGTGGGTCAGTCTGCTCTTCCCTGGGTGTATTACATTGACAGAGTGGGGTCAGTCTGTTCTTCACTGGGTGTGTTACATTGACAGAGTGGGGTCAGTCTGCTCTTCCCTGGGTGTGTTACTTTGACAGAGTGGGGTCAGTCTGCTCTTCCCTGGGTGTGTTACATTGACAGAGTGGGGTCAGTCTGCTCTTCCCTGGGTGTGTTACATTGACAGAGTGGGGTCAGTCTGCTCTTCCCTGGGTGTGTTACATTGACAGAGTGGGGTCAGTCTGCTCTTCCCTGGGTGTGTTACTTTGACAGAGTGGGGTCAGTCTGCTCTTCCCTGGGTGTGTTACATTGACAGAGTGGGGTCAGTCTGCTCTTCCCTGGGTGTGTTACATTGACAGAGTGGGGTCAGTCTGCTCTTCCCTGGGTGGGTTACATTGACAGAGTGGGGTCAGTCTGCTCTTCCCTGGGTGTGTTACTTTGACAGAGTGGGGTCAGTCTGCTCTTCCTTGGGTGTGTTACTTTGACAGAGTGGGGTCAGTCTGCTCTTCCTTGGGTGTGTTACATTGGCAGAGTGGGGTCGGTGTGCTCTTCCCTGGGTGTGTTACTTTGACAGAGTGGGGTCAGTCTGCTCTTCCCTGGGTGTGTTACTTTGACAGAATGGGGTCAGTCTGCTCTTCCCTGGGTGTGTTACTTTGACAGAGTGGGGTCAGTCTGCTCTTCCCTGGGTGTGTAACATTGACAGAGTGGGGTCAGTCTGCTCTTCCCTGGGTGTGTTACTTTGACAGAGTGGGGTCAGTCTGCTCTTCCCTGGGTGTGTTACTTTGACAGTGTGGGGTCAGTCTGCTCTTCCCTGGGTGTGTTACATTGACAGAATGGGGTCAGTCTGCTCTTCCCTGGGTGTGTTACATTGACAGAGTGGGGTCACTCTGCTCTTCCCTGGGTGTGTTACTTTGACAGAGTGTGGTCAGTCTGCTCTTCCCTGGGTGTGTTACATTGACAGAGTGGGGTCAGTCTGCCCTTCCCTGGGTGTGTTACTTTGAAAGAGTGGGGTCAGTCTGCTCTTCCCTGGGTGTGTTACTTTGACAGAGTGGGGTCAGTCTGCTCTTCCCTGGGTGTGATACGTTGACAGAGTGGGGTCAGTCTGCTCTTCCCTGGGTGGGTTACATTGACAGAGTGGGGTCAGTCTGCTCTTCCCTGGGTGGGTTACATTGACAGATTGGGGTCAGTTTGCTCTTCCCTGGGTGTGTTACATTGACAGAGTGGGGTCAGACTGCTCTTCCCTGGGTGTGTTACATTGACAGAGTGAGGTCAGTCTGCTCTTCCCTGGGTGTGTTACATTGACAGAGTGAGGTCAGTCTGCTCTTCCCTGGGTGCGTTACATTGACAGAGTGGGGTCAGTCTCCTCTTCCCTGGGTGCGTTACATTGACAGAGTGGGGTCAGTCTGCTCTTCCCTGGGTGTGGTACATTGACAGAGTGGGGTCAGACTGCTCTTCCCTGGGTGTGTTACTTTGACAGAGTGGGGTCAGTCTGCTCTTCCCTGGGTGTGTTACTTTGACAGTGTGGGGTCAGTCTGCTCTTCCCTGGGTGTGTTACTTTGACAGTGTGGGGTCAGTCTGCTCTTCCCTGGGTGTGTTACTTTGACAGAGTGCGGTCAGTCTGCTCTTCCCTGGGTGTGTTACATTGACAGAGTGGGGTCAGTCTGCTCTTCCCTGGGTGTGTTACATTGACAGAGTGGGGTCACTCTGCTCTTCCCTGGGTGTGTTACTTTGACAGAGTGTGGTCAGTCTGCTCTTCCCTGGGTGTGTTACTTTGAAAGAGTGGGGTCAGTCTGCTCTTCCCTGGGTGTGTTACTTTGACAGAGTGGGGTCAGTCTGCTCTTCCCTGGGTGTGATACGTTGACAGAGTGGGGTCAGTCTGCTCTTCCCTGAGTGTGTTACATTGACAGAGTGGGGTCAGTCTGCTCTTCCCTGGGTGGGTTACATTGACAGATTGGGGTCAGTGTGCTCTTCCCTGGGTGTGTTACATTGACAGAGTGGGGTCAGACTGCTCTTCCTTGGGTGTGTTACATTGACAGAGTGAGGTCAGTCTGCTCTTCCCTGGGTGTGTTACATTGACAGAGTGGGGTCAGTCTGCTCTTCCCTGGGTGCGTTACATTGACAGAGTGGGGTCAGACTGCTCTTCCCTGGGTGTGTTACGTTGACAGAGTGGGCTCAGTCTGCTCTTCCCTGGGTGTGTTACAGTGACAGTGTGAGGTCAGTCTGCTCTTCCCTGGGTGTGTTACATTGTCAGAGTGGAGTCAGTCTGCTTTTCCCTGGGTGTGTTACATTGACAGAGTGGGGTCAGTCTGCCCTTCCCTGGGTCAGTTACAATGACAGAGTGGGGTCAGTCTGCCCTTCCCTGGGTGTGTTACATTGACAGAGTGGGGTCAGTCTGCCCTTCCCTGGGTCAGTTACAATGACAGAGTGGGGTCAGTCTGCCCTTCCCTGGGTGTGTTACAATGACAGAGTGCGGTCAGTCTGCTCTTCCCTGGGTGTGTTACATTGACAGAGTGGGGTCAGTCTGCTCTTCCCTGGGTGTGTTACATTGACAGAGTGGGGTCAGTCTGCCCTTCCCTGCGTCTGTTAATTTGACAGTGTGGGGTCAGTCTGCTCTTCCCTGGGTGTGTTACTTTGACAGAGTGGGGTCAGTCTGCTCTTCCCTGGGTGTGTTACATTGACAGAGTGGGGTCAGTCTGCCCTTCCCTGGGTCAGTTACAATGACAGAGTGGTGTCAGTCTGCCCTTCCCTGGGTGTGTTACAATGACAGAGTGCGGTCAGTCTGCTCTTCCCTGGGTGTGTTACATTGACAGAGTGGGGTCAGTCTGCTCTTCCCTGGGTCTGTTACATTGACAGAGTGGGGTCAGTCTGCCCTTCCCTGGGTCTGTTAATTTGACAGCGTGGGGTCAGTCTGCTCTTCCCTGGGTGTGTTACTTTGACAGAGTGGGGTCAGTCTGCTCTTCCCTGGGTGTGTAACTTTGACAGTGTGGGGTCAGTCTGCTCTTCCCTGGGTGTGTTATTTGACAGAGTGGGGTCAGTCTGCTCTTCCCTGGGTGTGTTACATTGACAGAGTGGGGTCGGTGTGCTCTTCCCTGGGTGTGTTACTTTGACAGAGTGGGGTCAGTCTGCTCTTCCCTGGGTGTGTTACATTGACAGAGTGGGGTCAGTCTGCTCTTCACTATATGGATTACATTGACAGAGTGGGGTCAGACTGCTCTTCCCTGGGTGTGTTACTTTGACAGAGTGGGGTCAGTCTGCTCTTCCCTGGGTGTGTTACATTGACAGAGTGAGGTCAGTCTGCTTTTCCCTAGGTGTGTTATGTGACAGAGAGGGGTCAGTGTGCTCTTCCTTGGGTGCGTTACATTGACGGAGTGGGGTCAGTCTGCTCTTCCCAGGGTGTGTTACATTGAGTGAGTGGCGCCAGTCTGCTCTTCCCTGGGTGCGTGACTTTGACAGACTGGGGTCAGTCTGCTCTTCCCTGGGTGTGTTACATTGACAGAGTGGGGTCAGTCTGCTCTTCCCTGGGTGTGTTACATTGACAGAGTGGGGTCAGTCTGCTCTTCCCTGGGTGTGTTACATTGACAGAGTGAGGTCAGTCTGCTCTTCCCTGGGTGTGTTACATTGTCAGAGTGGAGTCAGTCTGCTCTTCCCTGGGTGTGTTACGTTGACAGAGTGGGGTCAGTCTGCCCTTCCCTGGGTCTGTTACAATGACAGAGTGGGGTCAGTCTTCCCTTCCCTGGGTCTGTTACATTGACAGAGTGGGGTCAGTCTGCTCTTCCCTGGGTGTGTTACATTGACAGAGTGGGGTAAGTCTTCCCTTCCCTGGGTCTGTTACATTGACAGAGTGGGGTCAGTCTGCTCTTCCCTGGGTGTGTTACATTGACAGAGTGGGGTCAGTCTGCTCTTCCCTGGGTGTGTTACATTGACAGAGTGGGGTCAGTCTGCTCTTCCGTGGGTGTGTAACTTTGACAGTGTGGGGTCAGTCTGCTCTTCCCTGGGTCAGTTACATTGACAGAGTGGGGTCAGTCTGCTCTTCCGTGGGTGTGTAACTTTGACAGTGTGGGGTCAGTCTGCCCTTCCCTGGGTCTGTTACATTGACAGAGTGGGGTCAGTCTGCTCTTCCCTGGGTGTCTTACATTGACAGAGTGGGGTCAGTCTGCTCTTCCCTGGGTGTGTTACATTGACAGAGTGGGGTCAGTCTGCTCTTCCGTGGGTGTGTAACTTTGACAGTGTGGGGTCAGTCTGCCCTTCCCTGGGTCAGTTACATTGACAGAGTGGGGTCAGTCTGCCGTTCCCTGGGTGTGTGACATTGACAGAGTGCGGTCAGTCTGCTCTTCCCTGGGTGTGTTACTTTGACAGTGTGGGGTCAGTCTGCTCTTCCCTGGGTGTGTTACTTTGACAGAGTGCGGTCAGTCTGCTCTTCCCTGGGTGTGTTACATTGACAGAGTGGGGTCAGTCTGCTCTTCCCTGGGTGTGTTACATTGACAGAGTGGGGTCACTCTGCTCTTCCCTGGGTGTGTTACTTTGACAGAGTGTGGTCAGTCTGCTCTTCCCTGGGTGTGTTACTTTGAAAGAGTGGGGTCAGTCTGCTCTTCCCTGGGTGTGTTACTTTGACAGAGTGGGGTCAGTCTGCTCTTCCCTGGGTGTGATACGTTGACAGAGTGGGGTCAGTCTGCTCTTCCCTGAGTGTGTTATATTGACAGAGTGGGGTCAGTCTGCTCTTCCCTGGGTGGGTTACATTGACAGATTGGGGTCAGTGTGCTCTTCCCTGGGTGTGTTACATTGACAGAGTGGGGTCAGACTGCTCTTCCTTGGGTGTGTTACATTGACAGAGTGAGGTCAGTCTGCTCTTCCCTGGGTGTGTTACATTGACAGAGTGGGGTCAGTCTGCACTTCCCTGGGTGTGTTACATTGACAGAGTGGGGTCAGACTGCTCTTCCCTGGGTGTGTTACGTTGACAGAGTGGGGTCAGTCTGCTCTTCCCTGGGTGTGTTACAGTGACAGTGTGAGGTCAGTCTGCTCTTCCCTGGGTGTGTTACATTGTCAGAGTGGAGTCAGTCTGCTTTTCCCTGGGTGTGTTACATTGACAGAGTGGGGTCAGTCTGCCCTTCCCTGGGTCAGTTACAATGACAGAGTGGGGTCAGTCTGCCCTTCCCTGGGTGTGTTACATTGACAGAGTGGGGTCAGTCTGCCCTTCCCTGGGTCAGTTACATTGACAGAGTGGGGTCAGTCTGCCCTTCCCTGGGTGTGTTACAATGACAGAGTGCGGTCAGTCTGCTCTTCCCTGGGTGTGTTACATTGACAGAGTGGGGTCAGTCTGCTCTTCCCTGGGTGTGTTACATTGACAGAGTGGGGTCAGTCTGCCCTTCCCTGGGTGTGTTACAATGACAGAGTGCGGTCAGTCTGCTCTTCCCTGGGTGTGTTACATTGACAGTGTGGGGTCAGTCTGCTCTTCCCTGGGTGTGTTACTTTGACAGAGTGGGGTCAGTCTGCTCTTCCCTGGGTGTGTTACATTGACAGAGTGGGGTCAGTCTGCCCTTCCCTGGGTCAGTTACAATGACAGAGTGGGGTCAGTCTGCCCTTCCCTGGGTGTGTTACAATGACAGAGTGCGGTCAGTCTGCTCTTCCCTGGGTGTGTTACATTGACAGAGTGGGGTCAGTCTGCTCTTCCCTGGGTCTGTTACATTGACAGAGTGGGGTCAGTCTGCCCTTCCCTGGGTCTGTTAATTTGACAGTGTGGGGTCAGTCTGCTCTTCCCTGGGTGTGTTACTTTGACAGAGTGGGGTCAGTCTGCTCTTCCCTGGGTGTGTAACTTTGACAGTGTGGGGTCAGTCTGCTCTTCCCTGGGTGTGTTATTTGACAGAGTGGGGTCAGTCTGCTCTTCCCTGGGTGTGTTATTTGACAGAGTGGGGTCAGTCTGCTCTTCCCTGGGTGTGTTACATTGACAGAGTGGGGTCGGTGTGCTCTTCCCTGGGTGTGTTATTTGACAGAGTGGGGTCAGTCTGCTCTTCCCTGGGTGTGTTACATTGACAGAGTGGGGTCGGTGTGCTCTTCCCTGGGTGTGTTACTTTGACAGAGTGGGGTCAGTCTGCTCTTCCCTGGGTGTGTTACATTGACAGAGTGGGGTCGGTGTGCTCTTCCCTGGGTGTGTTACTTTGACAGAGTGGGGTCAGTCTGCTCTTCCCTGGGTGTGTTACTTTGACAGAGTGGGGTCAGTCTGCTCTTCCCTGGGTGTGTTACTTTGACAGAGTGGGGTCAGTCTGCTCTTCCCTGGGTGTGTTACATTGACAGAGTGAGGTCAGTCTGCTCTTCCCTGGGTGTGTTACATTGTCAGAGTGGGGTCAGTCTGCCCTTCCCTGGGTCTGTTACAATGACAGAGTGGGGTCAGTCTTCCCTTCCCTGGGTCTGTTACATTGACAGAGTGGGGTCAGTCTGCTCTTCCCTGGGTGTGTTACATTGACAGAGTGGGGTAAGTCTTCCCTTCCCTGGGTCTGTTACATTGACAGAGTGGGGTCAGTCTGCTCTTCCCTGGGTGTGTTACATTGACAGAGTGGGGTCAGTCTGCTCTTCCCTGGGTGTGTTACATTGACAGAGTGGGGTCGGTGTGCTCTTCCCTGGGTGTGTTACATTGACAGAGAGGGGTCAGTGTGCTCTTCCTTGGGTGCGTTACATTGACGGAGTCGGGTCAGTCTGCTCTTCCCAGGGTGTGTTACATTGAGTGAGTGGCGTCAGTCTGCTCTTCCCTGGGTGCGTGACTTTGACAGACTGGGGTCAGTCTGCTCTTCCCTGGGTGTGTTACATTGACAGAGTGGGGTCAGTCTGCTCTTCCCTGGGTGTGTTACATTGACAGAGTGGGGTCAGTCTGCTCTTCCCTGGGTGTGTTACATTGACAGAGTGAGGTCAGTCTGCTCTTCCCTGGGTGTGTTACATTGTCAGAGTGGGGTCAGTCTGCTCTTCCCTGGGTGTGTTACATTGTCAGAGTGGAGTCAGTCTGCTCTTCCCTGGGTGTGTTACGTTGACAGAGTGGGGTCAGTCTGCCCTTCCCTGAGTCTGTTACAATGACAGAGTGGGGTCAGTCTTCCCTTCCCTGGGTCTGTTACATTGACAGAGTGGGGTCAGTCTGCTCTTCCCTGGGTGTGTTACATTGACAGAGTGGGGTAAGTCTTCCCTTCCCTGGGTCTGTTACATTGACAGAGTGGGGTCAGTCTGCTCTTCCCTGGGTGTCTTACATTGACAGAGTGGGGTCAGTCTGCTCTTCCCTGGGTGTGTTACATTGACAGAGTGGGGTCAGTCTGCTCTTCCGTGGGTGTGTAACTTTGACAGTGTGGGGTCAGTCTGCTCTTCCCTGGGTGTGTTATTTGACAGAGTGGGGTCAGTCTGCTCTTCCCTGGGTGTGTAATTTGACAGAGTGGGGTCAGTCTGCTCTTCCCTGGGTGTGTTACATTGACAGAGTGGGGTCGGTGTGCTCTTCCCTGGGTGTGTTACTTTGACAGAGTGGGGTCAGTCTGCTCTTCCCTGGGTGTGTTACATTGACAGAGTGGGGTCAGTCTGCTCTTCCCTGGGTGTGTTGCTTTGACAGAGTGGGGTCAGTCTGCTCTTCCCTGGGTGTTTTACATTGACAGAGTGGGGTCAGTCTGCTCTTTCCTGGGTATGTTATATTGACAGAGTGGGGTCAGTCTGCTCTTCCCTGGGTGTGTTACATTGACAGAGTGGGGTCAGTCTGCTCTTCCCTGGGTATGTTACATTGACTGAGTGGTGTCAGTCTGCTCTTCCCTGGGTGTGTTGCATTGACAGAGTGAGGTCAGTCTGCTCTTCCCTGGGTATGTTACATTGACAGAGTGCGGTCAGTCTGCTCTTCCCTGGGTGTGTTAAATTGTCAGAGTGGGGTCAGTCTGCTCTTCCCTGGGTGTTTTACATTGACAGAGTGGGGTCAGTCTGCTCTTCCCTGGGTATGTTACATTGACAGAGTGGGGTCACTCTGCTCTTCCCTGGGTGTGTTACATTGACAGAGTGGGGGTCAGTCTGATCTTCCCTGGGTGTGTTACTTTGACAGAGTGGGGTCAGACTGCTCTTCCCTGGGTGTGTTACTTTGACAGATTGGGGTCAGTCTGCTCTTCCCTGGGTGTGTTACATTGACAGAGTGAGGTCAGTCTGCTCTTCCCTGGGTGGGTTACATTGACAGATTGGGTTAAGTGTGCTCTTCCCTGCGTGCGCTACATTGACAGAGAGCGGTCAGTCTGCTCTTCACTATATGGATTACATTGACAGAGTGGGGTCAGACTGCTCTTCCCTGGGTGTGTTACATTGACAGAGTGAGGTCAGTCTGCTCTTCCCTGGGTGTGTTACGTTGACAGAGTGGGGTCAGTCTGCTCTTCCCTGGGTGTGTTACATTGACAGTGTGAGGTCAGTCTGCTCTTCCCTGGGTGTGTTACATTGTCAGAGTGGAGTCAGTCTGCTCTTCCCTGGGTGTGTTACATTGACAGAGTGGGGTCAGTCTGCCCTTCCCTGGGTCAGTTACAATGACAGAGTGGGGTCAGTCTGCCCTTCCCTGGGTGTGTTACATTGACAGAGTGGGGTCAGTCTGCCCTTCCCTGGGTCAGTTACATTGACAGAGTGGGGTCAGTCAGCCGTTCCCTGGGTGTGTTACATTGACAGAGTGCGGTCAGTCTGCTCTTCCCTGGGTGTGTTTCTTTGACAGATTGGGGTCAGTCTGCTCTTCCCTGGGTGTGTTACATTGACAGAGTGAGGTCAGTCTGCTCTTCCCTGGGTGGGTTACATTGACAGATTGGGTTCAGTGTGCTCTTCCCTGCGTGCGCTACTTTGACAGAGAGCGGTCAGTCTGCTCTTCACTATATGGATTACATTGACAGAGTGGGGTCAGACTGCTCTTCCCTGGGTGTGTTACATTGACAGAGTGAGGTCAGTCTGCTCTTCCCTGGGTGTGTTACGTTGACAGAGTGGGGTCAGTCTGCTCTTCCCTGGGTGTGTTACATTGACAGTGTGAGGTCAGTCTGCTCTTCCCTGGGTGTGTTACATTGTCAGAGTGGAGTCAGTCTGCTCTTCCCTGGGTGTGTTACATTGACAGAGTGGGGTCAGTCTGCCCTTCCCTGGGTCAGTTACAATGACAGAGTGGGGTCAGTCTGCCCTTCCCTGGGTGTGTTACATTGACAGAGTGGGGTCAGTCTGCCCTTCCCTGGGTCAGTTACATTGACAGAGTGGGGTCAGTCTGCCGTTCCCTGGGTGTGTTACATTGACAGAGTGCGGTCAGTCTGCTCTTCCCTGGGTGTGTTACATTGACAGAGTGGGGTCAGTCTGCTCTTCCCTGGGTGTGTTACATTGACAGAGTGGGGTCAGTCTGCCCTTCCCTGGGTGTGTTACATTGACAGAGTGGGGTCAGTCTGCCCTTCCCTGGGTCTGTTAATTTGACAGTGTGGAGTCAGTCTGCTCTTCCCTGGGTGTGTTACTTTGACAGAGTGGGGTCAGTCTGCTCTTCCCTGGGTGTGTAACTTTGACAGTGTGGGGTCAGTCTGCTCTTCCCTGGGTGTGTTATTTGACAGAGTGGGGTCAGTCTGCTCTTCCCTGGGTATGTTACTTTGACAAAGTGGGGTCAGTCTGCTCTTCCCTGGGTGTGTTACATTGAAAGAGTGGGGTCAGTCTGCTCTTCCCTGGGTGTGTTACTTTGACAGAGTGGGGTCAGTCTGCTCTTCCCTGGGTGTGTTACATTGACAGAGTGTGGTCAGTCTGCTTTTCCCTAGGTGTGTTATGTGACAGAGAGGGGTCAGTGTGCTCTTCCCTGGGTGTGTTACATTGACAGAGTGGGGTCAGTCTGCTCTTCCCTGGGTGTGTAACTTTGACAGTGTGGGGTCAGTCTGCTCTTCCCTGGGTGTGTTATTTGACAGAGTGGGGTCAGTCTGCTCTTCCCTGGGTGTGTTACTTTGACAGAGTGGGGTCAGTCTGCTCTTCCCTGGGTGTGTTACATTGACAGAGTGGGGTCGGTGTGCTCTTCCCTGGGTGTGTTACTTTGACAGAGTGGGGTCAGTCTGCTCTTCCCTGGGTGTGTTACATTGACAGAGTGGGGTCAGTCTGCTCTTCCCTGGGTGTGTTGCTTTGACAGAGTGGGGTCAGTCTGCTCTTCCCTGGGTGTTTTACATTGACAGAGTGGGGTCAGTCTGCTCTTTCCTGGGTATGTTATATTGACAGAGTGGGGTCAGTCTGCTCTTCCCTGGGTGTGTTACATTGACAGAGTGGGGTCAGTCTGCTCTTCCCTGGGTATGTTACATTGACTGAGTGGTGTCAGTCTGCTCTTCCCTGGGTGTGTTGCATTGACAGAGTGAGGTCAGTCTGCTCTTCCCTGGGTATGTTACATTGACAGAGTGCGGTCAGTCTGCTCTTCCCTGGGTGTGTTAAATTGTCAGAGTGGGGTCAGTCTGCTCTTCCCTGGGTGTTTTACATTGACAGAGTGGGGTCAGTCTGCTCTTCCCTGGGTATGTTACATTGACAGAGTGGGGTCACTCTGCTCTTCCCTGGGTGTGTTACATTGACAGAGTGGGGGTCAGTCTGCTCTTCCCTGGGTGTGTTACTTTGACAGAGTGGGGTCAGACTGCTCTTCCCTGGGTGTGTTACTTTGACAGATTGGGGTCAGTCTGCTCTTCCCTGGGTGTGTTACATTGACAGAGTGAGGTCAGTCTGCTCTTCCCTGGGTGGGTTACATTGACAGATTGGGTTAAGTGTGCTCTTCCCTGCGTGCGCTACATTGACAGAGAGCGGTCAGTCTGCTCTTCACTATATGGATTACATTGACAGAGTGGGGTCAGACTGCTCTTCCCTGGGTGTGTTACATTGACAGAGTGAGGTCAGTCTGCTCTTCCCTGGGTGTGTTACGTTGACAGAGTGGGGTCAGTCTGCTCTTCCCTGGGTGTGTTACATTGACAGTGTGAGGTCAGTCTGCTCTTCCCTGGGTGTGTTACATTGTCAGAGTGGAGTCAGTCTGCTCTTCCCTGGGTGTGTTACATTGACAGAGTGGGGTCAGTCTGCCCTTCCCTGGGTCAGTTACAATGACAGAGTGGGGTCAGTCTGCCCTTCCCTGGGTGTGTTACATTGACAGAGTGGGGTCAGTCTGCCCTTCCCTGGGTCAGTTACATTGACAGAGTGGGGTCAGTCTGCCGTT